>NC_051183.1:95041683-95249978 GCF_013339695.2 Rhipicephalus sanguineus
GTAGTGGATACCTTGCGGCAAGCCAAAACATCAGACAATGTTGGCCTTGCCCCAACAGGAAGCTGCACTCGGAATCGCATTAGGCAGTAGGGTAATCGTCGGGGATTTTTTCACACCCTTTGCTACACTTTACCATACATGACTATGCTTGCTGACGTTTTTACGTTTTTTATACAGTGGCTTTCGATCTCTTTATCTCTATGTCAAGCTGTTTGTCTTGCTTTCTTTTTCTATCTTTCTTCTTTTCACTTTGTCTTTTTTACTGTGTATTTCTTTCTCTCTGTCTCGGTAGTCATTCTCTCGCCTTCTCTAAGACTTCCACCGTAGAAGCTCTGCTGTAAAACTGCTGGAGTGCATATGTGCCAGAGAAATTGGGCAAATCCTGCTCTCACCACACTGGTCCACCAACTGTGAACAAGACAACACTCAGGAAGCGTACACCGATTAGGGGCCGCACGCTTCAGTTTCTCTTGTTAGCCATCTCTACAGACTGTTTGGGCGGCGAGTGATGATGATAATTTTTTATCTACGGCACATGGAAACCTTCCACCTTAACAGTTCTGCTGTAATAACTGGAGGGGATTCACGTACCAAAACCGTAATATCATTATGAGGGACGCAGTAGTGGAGGGCTCCGGAAATTCAGACCATCTGCTGCCCTTTAACGTGTATCTAAATCTATGTAGACGGGCGTCAAGCATTTTGCCTCTATCGGAAAGCGGCCGCCGTGACCGACATTCTATACCGGGACCTTCGGGTCAGCGATCGAGCGCCATTACCACTTGACCACCGGCGCCGGGCGCTAAGTGTAAGAAAGTGATTGCGTATAATGCAAGTGGCGTGATATAACGCTTTAGTGCAAACGCTTTAGTGGCTCGTGCTTAGATCGGGCAAGACTTATTTTCAAAGGTACACAGGTCCGGCGTGCGTGCTTACAGCGCACACGTTAATTCAGCGGGATGCGGAACAGCTCTAAACATACGTCCTAGTGTAGGCACTGCCGTTTGATAGAGAGAGCCGAAGGAATTGTTTACCACCTACGCTCTACCATCCCGGCAGTAGAGAGCTTTTGGTTACTCGTGGACTACCTAAAGTTTGCGGACAGCCGGTTACCGGAGCAATTAACGGCAGCAGTTGACAAGGTGGCGACATCATGTGGCGTTCTGTCCGAATAAAGTATATGAGAACTTTATTTTTTCAGTGGCGTCGGTGTTGTTGTTGAAAGAAAATAATGGGAATACTGTCGCTTCAATGTTGTCACTTTCAATGCTTTGGAGACAGTCAGTAAGCGGGCAAGTCGCTGAAATGTTAGGCTTGTAGGTCTCTCATTAGGCTCAGTATCATAAGGTGTTTCTTCCAGCGTTGTCTAGCATGTGCACGTCTCCATTATCCCGGCGTAATCTCGTGAACAAGGTTGTTTAGAAAGCAGAGCCGTGTAATGACTACATCGCTAGGTGCTTCACTTTCCGATTGGCCGCTTCGGCCGAATTCAAAGCTCAATTAAAATAGGTCTTGGGCTGAATTTGTGGCTAATAAACAGGTGACACCACTCAGCTCTCAGCAGTGCGATATAACAGCCAAATGTATTGCAATTTTTGTGTCAGGACTCCTTTTGAAGCAGTAGTGGCCGGAACCATTTCCTGAAGGAAATATCCGGAATCTTTTCTAACGACGTTTCTCTTGCAGGTGATAGCATATTACTGTAATTTTTATAACACGTGCAGAGAAGTGGTTATGGAGAAAATTGGCAAGTTGGTATGACCATACGTTTTCTTTCTGCTCTCTCGCTCTACTTCCCGCTCGAGGAACTCTCTCTAGGGTAGCAGCAAAATAAAAAATTACACCATCTCTCGCTAAAGGGGACCATGAGGCGATGCGAAGCCGGACCACTTGCACGATCACGTTCTGTTGGCGTTCGTTGGGCATACTACCGACCTCGCGTCGTGGAACGCGAAGGGGGACGCTACGCGCGTCGTATCTTCCATCTAGCCTGACCGTTAATTCTCGCAGGGCGAGCGGGGAACGCGGTCGACAGGCGGGCGAGAGGGGGGCAGCGTAGGAGAGGAGAGAGAAGGGGAGGGGACGCGCATGCGCTCGAGCTCATCGCGGCGTTGCGCAGGAGAGAATTTCGGCATGTCTAGCCCGCGTTTCAGAGGAAGAGTGGAAAGGGGAGGGGAGAGGGGAGGGGAGAGGGAAAGTGGAGAGGGAAAGTGGAGAGGGGAATGGGAGAGGTGAAGGGTAGTGGTAAAGTGGAGATGGAAAAGGGAGAGGGACAGTGGAGAGGGGAAGGGGAGAGGGTGAGTGGAGATGAGGTGTGTGGACAGGGTATGCGCATGCGCAGTAAGGGTGGTCACGCCGCACACCACCGGATTGAGCTCGGCCTTAAGATACTTCGCATCTAAAATCTTAAAACCCTATTGTTCCTGCAGGCTTTTGGTACGCTGGCAGCTGTTTAATTAACTAGATATACATCAAAACTGGCGGCACATTACATGAGTGTATGACAAACATTAATGACAGGTGGTACCGCGAAGAAAAGAGACACGCATGTCATGTACGGCATTGTTTACATGTCACGTCCTTGGTGTGTCGCGGCCGCTTCATTAGGTTTATATGTATGAAAATTGGCATGGCATGAATCTATGTCACACATAAATGACTGGTAATGCATTGTATATACAACGGTATAACTTGCATTAGCGTTGTATATACCATAATGTACGTGCATAGATTCATGACTAGCATGCCATAGTGAATGATATGTCACGACATAAAATGCACTGATTTCTGTGAAAACAATGCGGTGTATGCCGCTCCTCGGTGACAGCTTCGCATTGTATCGATTCCCGCAGTACTTGGGGCCTCCTGAATCTCTTTTATGCAAAATCTTTATGAGAGCCATACGCCAATTCGGCGCAATGGAAAGCATAAATACCATATTGCAAGCATATGAACGGGGTTGACACCAGAAGAAAGTTGTAATCCATGTCTTCTCGTCGTGCCCAGCGTGTCAGTCTAGGCCGATGCTCAGGGCATGAACTAGTCAGCGTATCGTAACGCTTTCCGCTTTCCCAAAGATGATGTACAAAATGTGTTCCTCTTCATTTGTTAAGGTGGGAACAAATATAGTAAATTCACAGCTCTCCTTATAGAGCAGGCTGCGCTATAGTTCGCACAATATATCCAGCATATTTCTGTGGATCTGGAAGCATTCTTTCAATAAAGAAAATACTATGATACAATAATATCGCCGCATCTGTCTACGCTCTTGGATGCTTGTTTGCTGTTTAACTTCAAGGCGAAAAATTTAAGAGTACACACAATATTTTAGCTTATTTAGATTACAAACATTCTTTCTCCAATTCTTCAAATCTGCAGCCTTCTATTACGCGCGTACTTTTCCCTTCACAAGCGGCGCCTTGAAATTCTCTCTCTTGTTCTTTTCTTTCATTGTTATACAACGAAATACCCTGCAATCGAACACATGCATCGCACGCCAGAACATCACTGAAGATCAAGTGATTGAAACGGTAGGATTTTTGTTTGACCGAACACTTCGATGACGGCAGGTTAGGGTTTCATAATATGTACGAGCTTTATTTCTGAGACTTGTATGGGCGAATCTTCGGCTGTTTAAGCCGATATTTCTTGAACAACTTACAAATTTTACCGTAACACAAGGGATAAATCATAATGTCCTTTATACACACGCCATAATTTGTGGGAAAACAGGAATGTAGAAGATTAAGACAATGACAAGCGCAAGGGCGGCGGGAGGAAGTACTAACAAAGTATATAAGGCGAGATTGTTCGGCTTTGTGAAGATATGTCGGTGGTGCAGTGAAGAATACTCTATAAAAGGGTGCTAAAGCAGTACATTTCACACACAGTGCTATCAGTCTGGCGGTAACTCTAGGTGGCGGGAACTCTTTAGCTCTAAATCCGTTTGTAATAAATGCGACCGCGATGATATAGGTTGTTCCGCATGCTTGTCGAAGTCTTCAGTTTTCGATGAATACCCCTTAGCAGAAGCTTGGCAGTAGGCATAAAAGTGATATTGGGTGACATGAGGCAACGTGTGCTGTCAGAGTTTTAATGTAGTTGTTCCCTGAAATGTGTTGTTTGTAATGCTTGTAGTGCGCTTGTAGACGCAGCTTTGTGGATTTCTTTCGTGTCTATATACATTGAGTGCGTTTAGAATGAGTATCGTGAAAAAAAAAAAATCGATGGCTCTCTGGTTAGAGCGCACAGTATATTATTTCGCGTCCCTAGAAGTAGCCGGTTCAAATCTCTGTTCAGTGCCCTATAGGAGATTTCATTTGTGCTTTTTTATTTGTAAAATGCTTACATTCATTTTAACCAAATTGTTTCATGCTCTGGTCCACCGGGATTTCAATAACCCAATTTTCGTAGCCAAAATGACGGCAGTAATGCATCTGTGGAAAACATCGTAAAACACTTTTGTATTGCAAATCAAAGCCGGGATTTCAAAGACAAGCAGGGCATACATGTTAGCAATTTTAAGGACATAACGAAGGAAGCAGAAAAGTTTTACTCGAACTGTACAAGTCATACGTACGTCAGCCATTTTCAGAAGAAAACACAACAAACAAGACATTGCAGTTGCTCACGCAAGTGCAGATGAGATTAGAACAGCCATAAGAGGTATGCCTCGTGCAAAACTAGCCAGACCCGGGTAGAATACCTGTCAATTGAGGGAATTTCACGTTATAGAAACTTTTGACATGGTACGCTCATTGTCTCTCATCGTGTGCACCAGTGAGCTGGAGAAATGCTAACACTATATTAAAGCTCAAGAAGACATATCTTAAAGGTGTAATCTATTGAACCATCAGCTTGTTGATGATGAATAATAGGTTTTTTATCACTTTTGGTCTATGCGTGCCAGGCGCAAGGTGGGAGAACCCTCAGCTTAGCTTTAGTGTAATGCGAATTAATAACCAAGGTAATCTCAAAATTTATAAGTGAAGCTAGACATGAACCATCGTAGATGGCGAGCCGGTTTACAGGAAGGCGTTGTGTACAATGATCACAACGTCATAAATAAGGTAATGTGGATATCCCATGAGCTTCTTTATAAAGCTTTCATAGACTACACTTCTAGTTTATCCTGGCTAAAATGTAAGCATGGAGGCATGAAATACGGTGCAATTACGGCCGCTGCTATTGCATTAGGTGGCTCTGTAGGCGGCTGCCAGAGAAAGCGGCCTTTATATTAAGGGCGACGTAACTTGTGCAGGATCTTAGGTCAAATTCACCATGAGTAGTTGCGCTCTGCACTTATACAGGGGACGTCACGTATGTAGCTCGCAGGCCCACAGCCAAGGATTTTTCTAGGGATGGGGGGACTTTCTGAAAGTCTTGACTACTTGAGAAAAACGCCTATTTCTATCATTTAATTTCGATAAAACACCAAGGGTTATCAAAATTTCGAGGGGGGGGGCGGTAGTGCCCTGGTCCCCTGGACATCCCCTGGCTACGGGCCTGGTAGGTGGCCCTAATGTTGTTGCGAAACAATATGTGCATTTTTGGCACTCTGTCAACGCAAGGACACATTTCAGTACTATTCATCCCTGGGTACATTACAAGATGGATATCAACGGACTTACACAAAAACTTGGCATCAGGATACAAATACGCGCAACGAATAATCGAACTCGCGACCGCACGCCTCGAAAGCAGATACCAGACGTTACTTCTGGCAGCGGACAACAGGCAGCGCGGTTGCTTGCAGCAAAGTTGTTTGAGGGGGCTGCTTTCTTATGCGGGTGGGGGCGTGGTCACGTGATCTCTTTTCAGAACTTGCGGGATATATTTAGCGAACACAGAAAGTCTGAACGCAATTAGTAAGCTCTCACTATAGCCCAGTTTGACGTTACATGTACATCTGCATCATTGCTATATTGATGATTAGGCGAGCAGGTAAGTGTGCGATAAACATCGAAATAAATCTCATTAACGAGAACTTTGTGGCGGATACTACACTATACTCAGAGCAATATGTGCAAGGTTTTCTTCGCGCAACAGAGTTCTAAAATGTCTGTGATCAATAGCTGAGGCACCCTATTTACAATAGTATTAGGACGCGCACGGACGGTCCTCTCCTTATGGCACGGTTGAGGTGCCAACCGAGAAAGGAAGCAAGGCTAGCGATTCAGAAGGCGCTGTGCGCGCCACTTGATTACGCCAACGCGTTCTGCTGTTGAAGGCAAAGCTCAAAAATGCTTATTTTTTTTTAAATAACGACGGGCCATTCTGGCGTGTCCTTGTTATATTGGCGGAGACCGCGAGAAGGAAAAAATAACCTGTGCAGCTGTGCAGTGGCACCCGTTTGAGAACAAATTTTGCATTCTCTGGATGGTGACTTATTTTCTTCTATTTCAGTTCTTTCAGTGTGGCATGAGTGCTCTCCGGAACATGGTATGGTCATTTATGTTTTTGATATATTGCGGCAACTGAACGAAAAAATATGAGATATAAAACGGTAGGTTTCGGCGTGTTAAAGGGACGACGTCTTCAGGTATATGGCATCGACAAAACAAGATGCCTCGAAAGGTTTTTCAGCAAGCACATGCCTCGATATTATTGTAACTCTACAGAATGATAAAATGAGGCATATTTGCCATTACATCCCAGAAAGAAACGTATGATGAAATAAATTTCTTCGCTTAGTTCATAGATGTTCCTTTTTGAACATGTGCTTATCGAAGCAACGGTTTTATAGTCTGTTCAACTCCAACAACAAATATGAGCTCTTCCTAGTAAAGGACACTCTGGTTTTATCGGTAGAGTACCTTATTGGGTAGGGTAAAACGCAGGTACTTTTTTCGTGCTATTGTACATGCCAGGCATCGGCATAAATGTTCATTTTTTTTTAAATAAAAATTTATATTTGGCTATGTGCTCATCTCTGAATCTCTGACGAAATTAATGGGACGTTTAATTTTCACCAGTTCACAAGTATGCATTTGTATACAAATAGACGAAAATATTCAAGGCGCAAGTGATTGGTTGATGCAGCTACTTAAATTTTATTTCATTTAAACGGCGATGAGTGAGGCTGGCACTTATACTTATTCGTCGGTTCTAACTGACTGTAAAATTGTTGCTGCAGTGACGTCGTGACGTCATCAAAACACAAGCAATCACAATATAGCAAGCATGCCAACTGCTGTTTGGCTTACTTGTAGATGTCTTAAGCAGTGGAAAGCATTTTATAATGTCTCGGTTGGATGTTCAGTAACGCTTGGCATTCTCTCTATGTTCCTCTACCTACAGACCTCACCGAAATATGCACACCTGAAAATACCTGAGGCATTTATACAAGCTCTGGGAAATTCTTTGGTATGTCGACTGATTTCACCTTTGAATGTCGTCCAAGTGCACACGAAAACTTCGTCGCTCTCGCCATTTGATTTGAAATTGCTTGAAGCAAAGATAGATGCACAGTTTTTATGCGATTGCAATTATATTGACACCCAGGGTGCATTTTAGCATATCCGTGATGATCCGATTATACAAGTCGCAAGGAAGCATAGGCATAATGAAATTTTGTCCGAGGCACCTAAATGGGAAAATCGAACCATCCACACCTTAGCACGCGCCACGACGCCTCAGACGACTCAGCCACTATCACACATAACCCTCTGTGCAAACGGCGAGAAATTTACAGACACCCTACAATTCACGATGCACCATCGCCTTTGAGCTGCTGCAGATTCGCAAAGGCTTCTTGATAATTGCCCGCCAGATGGCGCCAGAGCCTGTTTTTCCTAAAGGCATTGCGACGGGAAACGTACCGCGTTCGCTTTCTCTTCACTGATTCCACGACGGGAAGAGGAAGACGACATGTAGTAACGGTAGCCACCGTGCTACGAGCTGTAATTTCTCAGTTTTTTCCAACGATTCTCGCACTTTTGAGAACATTAATAAGAGTGATCAACACGTAAAGGCCTGGGGGTCTCCTTTCAACGAGAACGGCACGTCAAGCGGCCTACTAGGCGCGCTGCGCCGACGAAGCTGCGCCTAGTAGGCCGCGCTTCATCGGCTGCGCTTCATGCTGCACTCATGGCGTCTTCCACAGTCAACAAAACGGTGAGTGGCCACGGCTCTTCTACAGATCAAGGTGCAGGAGAGCAAGTTGCAAAGAGGTTACGTGAGGATGACGAGACAGAAAATTCCGCACGCTACAGCGGAGAGGACATGGACCAAGCGTCATTCATGGTTGTGAATTACAAGAAGAACAGAGGTGCTGAAATACCTGTTGTATTCAGGCCAATGTCACCTGAAGCAAGTTTCTGGAAAGTGAACCCGAACATTTTGGCATCTGCGGTAGTTGCGTCCGCACAAGAAGAAGTTATCCGTCACCGCCTCAACAAGGATGGTAGCCTTATGGTGTCTGTGTCGACACTTCCTGCTGCTAATCGCCTGCTCGCCATCTCGGAATTAGCTGGTGTGTCTGTTCAAGCGCGAGTTCCTTAATCCTACTCAGCCACGTATGGGAAAATCCAACACGTTCCCCTCGAATATTCGGATGAAGAGCTCCAGCGGCACTTCCAAGCACAAGGTGTCATCTCAGCTAGAAGACAAGTCTCCTACGTCCCTTGTGATGAAGGCGGAGTAGCAGAGACTAGGCGGCGATCTGTTATTCTCGAGGTTTCAAGAGACTCTCCTATGCCAAAGCGAATTGTTCTTGGGTTCTGCAGCTATCCCGTACTGGAATACATTGGATCAGCAACGCAGTGTTTTAGATGCCAACGACATGGCCATATTGCAAAACATTGCAACGGCCCCATAAGGTGCAAGATATGTTCTGGTGCTCATACACATAAGGAGTGCAAGTCACGAGCGCAGCCTCTCTGTGCTAACTGTGGGGGTTCTCACACAGCCTCGTACGGAGGGTGCCCTAAAAAGAAAGCAGCAACTCTGGCACGTCACTAAGAACAAATTCAGGGAAAAACACCTAGGCGGAATGAACCGCCACCAAACCCGGATGTAGTATTTACAAGTATGGAACCACAGCGCAAAGATACATCGATTCCAGGAATGTCATTTAAAAAGACCTTTGCATCGGTCATAAAAGGACATCTTGCAGAAGAATCGCCTTCGAAGACCCTCCAAGCAAAGCCCCTAGGTATATCAAGTGCAGGCAACCGCCAGCACACACCTAGGAACCCACATACACCTAGCACCAGCCATGAAAAGCAGACAGACTCATCAGTGGCCAGCGATATATCAAGCCTACTTATCCCTATGATGTTTGCAGCTATTAAGGCTCTTCTTCGAGCTGCTCCTTCCTCTAAGAGCCTACCTGAGGTGGAAGCTGTTTTGGCGTTGGAGCATTTAGTGACGGCGACGTATGCGCCGCAGCGCTACCACTCATCGACGCAGCAATGATGGCTACACCGGCAATGTCCTCACCTGCAGTTTGCATTAACAAACACCTCCGAACATGTACAATATTTCAGTGGAACGCTCGCGGTTTGCGCTCGAAGCTAACGGACCTCCGATGCCTTGTGCGAGCGTACCGTTTCCCTTTTATGGTGATTTCCGAGTCCCGTGTTGGTGAACAATTTCGGATGAACGGCTACTATTTTTTATCATTCACGTCGGCAAAAGGGTATCAGCCGGCTCCTAGTTGGCATGCGAATCGACATTCCTGCTTCTGAACTTGAAGTCGCACCACACGATAGAGATGAATACGTCTGTGTAACTACAATGATAGCCTCCCAAAGGTTTACAGTCGTCGGTGTATACCTTCAACCAAATTCGCCGTTTGATGTTTCTAGACTAGAAAGCTTGATAACGAAAACTTCCGCGCCGCATATTTTATGCGGTGACTTCAACGCTCATACCGAAATTTGGGGCAGTTCGCACGCATGTACACGTGGAGCCAAACTTGCGGAGCTTTTAGCAAAGTATTCCATTGAACCGCTGAATGATGGTCGTGTTACCTACTTGAAGAATCCGAGGGTCACTAGTTGCATTGACATATCGTTTGTAACAAGGAGCACTACAAGGCTATTCAGTTGGTGCACCGACTTGGAAACGCGAGGTAGTGATCACTATCCAATTCTGATATCAGCTCATGATGCTCAGGCGTCACCGGAAAAAATACAAACAATATCCGTTGACTGGAAAAGCGTACACAGAAGCAGTAAATAGAGGAATCACAGCCGCAACCAGGAGCGCTGAGATCATTCCTACGATTTCCTACTGCCTCAGAGAAAACACACGTACCACAAGCAAGCACAGTGATGTCCCAGCTAATGATGAAGAATTTCAGAGACTAGTTGCGATACGAAGGCGAGCGGAAAGGAGAGCGCTAAGGACTAAAAACATCGAAGATCTCCGTGCTTGCCGGCGTGCACAGAGACATATCCGTCGCTACTTAACCAAGCTGAAGAGGCAGAGATGGAGAAACTTTTGTGCAACTCTGGACGTCCGAAAACCATTAGCCAAAATCTGGCGTGTAATCAAAGGAATCCGCAGAGAACCCCAGCAACTTCACCCGTTCACAGCGCTCTCACTTCATGAACAAATGCCGTTCAAGGCTGTTGCCAACGAATATTGTAGACGTCTGTCTGGATGCGCAGGACTGCTGCCAAGGACCAACAGTCTTAACACTAATATACCACGTTCGGCTGTACCAGCTTTGGATACTCCATTTTCCCTGGAGGAACTGAGGGTTGCTATCATTGATTGTAACAAACGCTCTTCTCCAGGGCATGACGGAATTACTTATAAAGCTATCGCACACTTATCCCAAAACTCTCTTCTTCGGCTGCTGGAATTATACAATGATTCTTGGATAAATGCAGAAGTTCCTGCTGAATGGAAGCTGGCAAAAATAATCCCAGTCATGAAACCAGGCAAACGGCCAACGAGCTATGCCTCTTTCAGACCTATAGCTCTTTTAAATTGCATCGGAAAACTCATGGAGAAAATGGTACACAAAAGACTAATATGGCTACTTGAAAGCAGGAAACTGTACCCTCAAGAAATGAATGGATTTAGGCAACACCGGTCAGCTATTGACAATGTGATAGACTTCATCTCATCAATTGAAGAAGAACTTACCCAAGGACACATACCAATTGCCATTTTTCTGGATATCAAGGCAGCATTCGACTCTGTGGCCCACAGTGCAATACTTGAAGCCCTGGTTGCCATCGGTCTCGGAGGAAGAGTATACACATGGATTGCGAACTATTTGCAAGGGCGGCAACTGTTCATGAGCACTGCAGAAAGCCATACTGCATACTACGCTATAAAGAAGGGTGTACCACAGGGTGCGGTGCTTAGCCCTTTATTGTCCAACCTCGTTCTTATTCACCTCTTATTCACCTCACGTGGTGTCCACATTACAATGTATGCAGACGATATCTGCATATGGAGCGCATCACCTTCTCGCTAGGTCACTCAGCAGAGGTTACAGAAAGCGTTGGCAAACACCTCCCTCTATTTGACACACAGAGGTCTCCACCTATCTCCGGAAAAGAGCGTCGTCATAGCCTTCTCCCGGAAGAGCATGAAAAAGTACCCACTAATAGTCAGTGGACGCGCTCTTCCTTATGTGCGATGCCAAAGGTTTCTTGGCGTAATCATTGACAGAAGCCTGTCTTGGTCACCACAGGTGATGAACAAACTTTGTGCAATGATCTCTGCATTCTCACAAGTACTCCGCTACATGGCAGGAGCACAATGGGGTAGCGGCTGCCACTCGATGATACTTCTACACAAAGCTTACGTCGACGGTATTTTGCGCTACAGTCTGCCAGTACTACAGCGAATATCATTGACCAGCAAAAAGAAACTTGATGCCGCACGCAACAACTCTCTACGGATATGCCTTGGCCTACTAAAATTATCGCCCTGCGTCCGAACGGTAGCGGAAGCAAGATGCTAACCTCTTGACGTCCTCAGTAGACAAGAAGTCTTACGCATTCATCTCCGACACATCACCCAAAATGGAAAACACTTCCTTGGCCGCATTGCTAAAAGCTGCGCTAACTCAAGCTTAGGACAAGCAGTCCGAGAAATAAGTGCCCCCATTCCTGTAATGATGCGAGAGCTCATGCCCTTGAATTTTCCACCTTGGACAGTGTCATCTATGCAAGTCTGTTCACACATCCCCGGTATCAACTCGAAAAAGAATATGCCACAAGCTGAGATTTTGCAAATCACCCTAGAATACGTCGCCAAGAAATACTCCAGTTCGGCTCACATCTTTACCGACGGGTCTTGCTCTTCCCATAGTTCGTCAAGTGGTTTATACATATCTTCAACGGACCAATGTTTCTCTTACCGTCTTGAACGACTAACAACAAGCACGTCAGCCGAACTGTACGCGATAAAGGAAGCCATTCGTTACATCCAGCGGCAACCTCCTGGACGATTGGTCATTTTAACAGATTCGAAAGCAGCCCTACAGAGCATGAGCAACATCAACGCCACTCGTCAACAACATCCGGTGACCCGAGACATTGGTTACATCCACCACATGGCCACTGTGTCTGGTCACACTGTCATGTTCCAGTGGATTCCCGGACACTGCGGCATATACGGAAATGAAAAAGCGGATCTAGCTGCACGTAGAGGTATATGCTTAAGGAAAATTCGACGGACACACTTCACTAAGTCAGATGCATCAGCAATGGCAAAGAACAACGCCCACCGAGAGAGGCATCAGTTGTGGAATCTTTCGCCTCAAGACCTCTTTCTCCGCTCCATAGACCCTGACTTAAAAACAAGGCTTCCGCATCACCTTCCTCGTCACCTTGAGACACTCTATCATCGTCTTCGCCTCAACGCAGCATTCACCAATAGCTACATGTGCCGCCTTGGTTTGACCACTGACCCATACTGTGATAACTGTGGTGCTCTAGAAACAATAGAACATATTTTATTAGATTGCCAGGCATACAGAGATGAAAGAACTTGTCTAGAAAGTAGTATATGCTCAACTTCCCAAGCACCGCTAGATCTCAGGGATATACTCGGACCTACGTCTTCTCCTTCTCAGCAACGTAAAATTTTAAAATTTCTGTTCCGATTCCTCGAGGACATTCACCGAATTGATAAACTGTAAATTAACTTACATCAGCATCATTACGTTGTGACATGTACATACCACGATCATATTATCTTCTTTTCTTTTTCTCTTTCTCCTTTTCAGCCCTCCTCCTCCTAGGGCCTTTCTGTCCTCACTCCCCTCCCCTATACAGAGTAGCATGTAGGCGCCTTTAGGTACGCCGGCAG
Source organism: Rhipicephalus sanguineus (assembly GCF_013339695.2). NCBI lineage: Eukaryota > Metazoa > Arthropoda > Arachnida > Ixodida > Ixodidae > Rhipicephalus > Rhipicephalus sanguineus. The sequence continues at coordinate 95,054,965 of NC_051183.1, forward strand.
AATTCTCTGTTTTTCATTAAAGAGCTTTCTCTCTCTCTTCACTGCCGGCCCCTCGCCCGTCGCCGCCGCCCCCCTCGCGCGCGATCTCCCGATTGGTTTTCTCGTGGTTGCTTCATCATTTCCTGCCATAAATGGTCCTGCTCACTCACCTCGCTTATTTCTCCCGGCCGCCGACGGACAGTCCTTTACAGGCCGATTGTCTCTATAGCTTGCGAAAGGAGCGCACGAACTTTACTGCATCGTTTGGACGCTTGACTGCTAACAACTCAATCAAGACACCGAAGAATGCCTGGGTGATGCCTGCTCTTTTGGATGTTGCAAATGGCGAGGAGCGCACGAACTTTATTTTATCGTTTGAACACTTGACTCTTGACTGACGCCTTTGGGCTCGGAGATAACGACGAGCACGCCTTGAAAAATGACTGTGTGGGAACAAAATGCTCGAAGCATGCAAACATTTATTTGCAGGGTAACTAAGCTGATGTCACAGACATGATCTTTGTTTGTCGCCTTCAGGAGACTGGCTCATACCCACTAGTGGGTCCGAGCTTCTCTGTGTCTTCGTCTTTTTAGGGCAGAAGCACACTGTCCACTACAGCGCTATCGCCTTTCCGATGGCCACTATAGTGTGCCTCGATGTGTGCGCCCCCCTTGGACAAAACGCGCATCAAGGCACCCTAGGCCACTACATGGCTCCCCGCCCCCTAGCGATGAAGGCATTGCCGTCGAGCGGTTTAGTTGCTTGAGATGGCGTTGCCAGGGTCCACGTGATCTGACTTCAAAGGGTCTATAGAGATCGTCTCTTCGCGTCCGTTAACAAGGAGAGAAGTACTTGGCGTCGCGCTTGAGGACTTTATAAGTAACGTCGTAAGGTGCTTGTAATGGAGCACGAGTAGCATCGTGACGGATGAAGACATGGCTGGTATGGAGTATTGATGGGCTCATTAAACGGTGTTGAAATCATGACGGAACGGTGGTGCTACAGCGGTAGCTAGAGTAGTTCGCAGGCGGTCGGCGTAAGAGTGTAGCTCAGCTGATGTCGTTTCCGATGCAAAGAATTCGCCGGGTATGCGAAGTGTGGTGCCGTAAACCAGATCTTCGGATGAGCACTGTGTTTCTTCTTTCACCGCAGTGCGAACACCTTGTAAAATCAGAGGCAGGCGCTCTGTCTATGGAATTGCTGAGTCTTGCGCATGCCTTCAGTTGACGGTGGAGGCGTTCCACCACGCCGTTTGAACTGGGTGTAGTTCGTTTATGTGTTACACATAGAATGCGGCAGGGGGCCTCAAATTGTCAAGAGTGTGAAGTTGGGCATGTTGGTAAAGCATAACTGATCACGTCGCGCAGAATTTGACACAGGACAAGAAAGGGGGACGAAGACGAGCCCTTACTTCCAACAAGGTTTATTTCGAGGAGCGTACACATATATACTCTCGAAATGCGAAAAACAAACAAATCATTCAAGAAGCTCACAATTGCCATGCGCGAAAATCTTACATTCTCAGGAAAGACAATTCTTTTTGACAAAGCACTCCCTCTCTCGGGCTTTGTCAAAAACAATTGGCAGAGAGGATTTGTAGATTAGGGCTGAACTGCATCAGCACTCCCTCTCTCGGGCTTTGTCAAAAAGAATTGTCTTTCCTGAGAATGTAAGATTTTCGCGCATGGCAATTGTGAGCTTCTTGAATGATTTGTTTGTTTTTCGCATTTCGAGAGTATATATATGTACGCTCCTCGAAATAAACCTTGTTGGAAGTAAGCGCTCGTCTTCGTCCCCCTCTCTCGTCCTGTGTCAAATTTTGCGCTACGTAATCAATTCTGAAATTGTCGCCCTCAGTCTGTCGGTATACTGTGTGGCACGCCATAACGAGTGATACAGGTGTAGAGAAGAGCCTTTTCAACAGATTCTGCAGCGATGTTCCTTAGCGGCGTTGCTTCCGGCCAGCGGGTAAATCGGTCGATACAAGTTTGTGACGTTGGTTCGCTGAAGGTGGTAGCGGACCTAAAATGTCGACGTGAACATGGCCAAAACGAACATCTGATGGCGGCAAATCACCCGGCCCGCTCATGGTGCGTTTGTTAACCTTGGCACGCTGGCACTGAATACACGACCGCGCCCAGCAACGGATGTCAGCATTCATACGGGGCCATAGGTAGCGGGAGGTGAAGAGACGTATAGCCCGCACTCCTCGATGTGATAAGGAGTGTAGAGCGTCGAAAGCTTGTCGTGGGAGTTGTGGGACGCACGGTCGAGGCCGACCTGTAGACACGTCGCAAATGACGGTATAGTCACAGCCAGGTAGTAAGAGCTTTTCGAAGCGCAGGGAGTTGTTCGCAGTTCAGAGGGCCGGGAGTTCGTGGTCTGTGCGCTGAGCAGTAGCTAGGCGTCTGAAATCGATACCCGAACTAGGTGCTTGGGTTGCGTTGATATGAAGCCGTGGCAGGGCGTCAGCAACGGGAATATTTGAACGACTGATATGTCGAATATCGGTAGTGAACTCGGCAATATAGGCGAGCTGGCAAAGTTGTCGTGTGAGAGGAACTGTTGGAAGTGATAGCATAAAACAGTGGCTTGTGGTCACTGAGAATAAAAAACCGGCGACCTTTGAGGTTGTGAGGGAAGTGGCGGACTGTGAGGTAGATTGCCAGGAGTTGGCGTCCGAAAGTGCTGTAGGGAGTTTCTTGCACTATCAGCTTCCTCGAGAAGAAAGATATGGGCTGGCAAGCCTTGTGAACCAGCTGTTGAAGAACAGCGCCAGCAGCTATGTCGGACGCGTCCCCTATGACGGAAATTGGCGCATCTGGTTTCGGGTGCGAAAGAAGAGTGGTGGAAGCGAGATCATTTATGGCAATGGAAAAAGTATTTTCGCCAGCATTCGTCCGTAGTATAGACGTGTTGGCTTGGGGTTTTCCAGAGAGCAGACTGTGCAACGGCTGCAAGATGGAAGCACAATGGGAAATGGAACGGCGGTAGTATTTGATGAGGCCCAGGAATTCCCGATATTTCTTCGTGGTCGATGGTGCTGGCTAAACTTTAATGGCTTCAACGCGAAGTTAGACGGGCTGAATGCGACGTTGATCAACTCCATGCCCGACGAAATCGAGGGAATCGACGCCACACTCACTCTTCGAGACGTTGATAACGAGGCCGTATTGACGGGGACGTTCGAAGACCTTACGCAGGTCCGATTGGTGTTCCCCAGAATATCGGCTGAAAACGAGGATGTCGTCTACATAGACGAAACAAGTGAGCCCACGTAGTGCTTGGTCAACGAATCTCTGAAATGTTTGAGAGGATTTCGGAGACCGAAGCGCATGCGGACGCATTCAAACATGTCGAATGGTGTGATGATGGCCGTTTTAGGAATGTCGGAAGGGTCCACAGGAATCTGATGGCAAGCTTAACCACGATTAACTTTGCTGAATATGCAGCAACCATGAATATGTAGCAACCTGAATATGATGTATATGCAGCAACCATGAAGTGAAGCGGTGAAATTGTGAATGTGGGGAATAGAATATCTGTCGGGAATCGTCACTTTGCTTAACGCACGGTAATCTCCGCAGGGCCTACAATCACCTGTCTTCTTTGGAACCATGTGCTAAAGCGGACGCCCAATGGCTAACGGAAGGACGAAAGAAACCCATCTGGAGCATGTGATCGAATTCCCGTTTCGCGATTTTCAGGCGGTCAGCTGCTAAGCGGCGGGGTTGGGCATAAACTGGCGGTCCTTTTGGGAGAATGTTGTGCGTGACCTTTTGCAGGATTGGGCGATCTGGTGATGGGGGTTGAAATAGCTATCAAAATTCTTGTATGGCGGTGGACAAAGTGCCGATACCTGGCAGTGGGCTTGCAGGAGTCGCAAGGGCGGTGCAGTTGTGGTGATGCCGTGTACCGACAGGTTGGTCGCGGAGACCAGAAGGCGGCATTGGCGTAGGTCGACAACCACGTTGAACTTCCACAAAAAAATTGGCAGCGATGACTTCGGCAGCGATGGTGAATAGCCATCGAAAGTGACGCTGCAGCCCGAGATGAAGAGTCAGTGATTTCTGGCCATACGTTCTAATATTAGAACCGTTGACCACAGTAAAAAAGGACGTGTCGTGGCGATGTCGTCTTCGTTTGTCAAAGGCAGGCGGAAGCACACAAACTTCTGCGCCAGTGTCTACAAGGTAGCCAACATTTGTTACGTGGTCGGTGACATAGAAAAGACGGCTTCACGTAGGGCCGGCAGCACTTGCCGTCATGAGTGACTGACCCGACCGTTTCCCGAAAAGTTGCACGGTGTACGACACTGATGTGCACGAGTGCCATATCTGCCGTGGTACCAACAACTAGAGGCATTTGAATAGCGGGAGTTGCTTTGATTGGGTGTGCGATGACGTGAGAGGTTTCTACCCGCAGAGAAGCGCAAGGCAGCAAGCTCAGTAGTTAGGTGATCCACTTGCGAAGCAAGCTTTGCGTTTGAGGCGCTCTGTTCGTCCAAGCGCTGCTGTGAGACTGACTGGACACTGGCGCATTACAACGGTCGACGGAAGATACAAAAGGATGGGAAGTATTCATGTACTGGTCTGCCGTTGTTGATAAGTCCTCAGTGGACGTCGTCGCACGTGAGGCGCATGAAATCATCCGTACCTGATTCGGGAGACACTAGAGGAAGAGATTGCGGACGATTTTCGAGTCCGTCGAAGTTGGAGTACCGCGGAATTGCTGGGTCATGAGGCGAAGCATCTCTGTCGGCTTTCTGCCGCCAAGTTCCTCCGATGATAGGAGCTGGTGAATGCGTCGCGACTCGGAGTCTGTTGTGCGTCGTAGTAATTGCCGTTCCATGGTGTCGTAGGTGTCGTCGGGTGGTGGGTCTAGCAAAACGTAGCTGATCAACGCTGTGGTGTTCAGGCTCAGTGCACTCACGACATAAATATTCTTGGCCGTCTGCGAGGTGATGCGGCGACACCGCAATCACCGCTTCGATGTGGCTAAACTAGAGCTCACTATCTGCAGGCCAGAACTAGGGAAGCTTGAGTGAGGCGACAGAAGGTGTTGCATTTTCTTGAAATTCTTGGGAATTCGGTCCCATGGCGTTGAAGAGCCGCAGCGGGAGGAGCAGTTGCGATGCGTGACGCGTCCGAGGTCACCAAATTGTGGGAACAAAAGGCTCGAAGCAGGCAAACATTTATTTGCAGCGTAACTAAGCTGATGTCGCAGCCGTGATGTCGGAACTTTGTTTGTTTGTAGCCTACCAAGTTTGGCACATGTCTACTCTGGGGGATTGGCCAAGACGACGATGATAATTACATTAATTACAAAAAAGGAAATAAATGGTATCATAATAACGGAAGTCTGAAATTTTGAGCCGACCAGACAGTTGAGTTTACCTGACCCGACCAAATTCGACTGGATGTCTTATATTTAAGCATATTTTCTATTTAATTCAAGAGTGTTTTTCCAGTATTTCTTAAAGTGAACATTATGTTGGAATAGGTTTAGTGGCTAGAATGGAATTACACAAGGCATCAAAAATATCTTTGTGGCAATGACCCAAAACACAGGCACCGAAATTTAGAACATTTTCCGTAGTTAAACGTATCATCGAAAACGGTATAACCCTAAGTATTTTCCTAATTATTGAATAGTTGCGACACGATTTAAAATAATGTTAAATAAGTTCTGTTTCTTCGCAAAATGGGCAAATGGGTGATATCGCCAGACCATCTCTGTGTAAATATAGGTTTAATGGGGTAGACGGCATCGAAATTTGGTAATAAGAACTTGAAACTTTCTAGATTGACCCCACTTAGGTTTCCATGGAAATTTAATATGTTGATAGTTTGTCCATTTAGTTATAGTTTCCATCCTATCTGTACAAATTGCTAATTTTCGATATCTGATCTCTGCTATGTATTGTACTTCTGGGAGTACCGAAATGATTGGTCCATCAAGGGAAACCCCTGCTAAAGAATCGGCCAATTCACTTATTTGTATCTCGCAGTGACTTGGGACCCACAATAATTTATGGAGTTTCAGCAGTGGTGGTACTAATGAGCACAGTCATTAAGGCTCGTGATTGTTCTGAAGCTGTAAGTGCTCTACATACCGAAAGAGAATCTGTTATGATGACTGCACTAATTTCGGTTGAAAGAGCTTTCGAAGCGCCAAAATAATAGCCATGAGCACCGCTTCAAAAACAGGAGTGAAATCTGGCATTCTCACCGAGAATGACCAGCCAAGCAAATTGGAAGCAATTCCTACACCACCCTTTTGATTATTCACAGAAGCATCTGTGGCAATTATATTTTGTTTCTCCATGTACCAAGCAATATTTAAACCTGTTATTGAAAAAGCTGAGAGATATGAACTTAGATTTCGGGGGGAAATTTCATCATATTCTATCGTAATATTACGGTGAGAGCCATTAGTATGAATTACCGTTCTGATGTCCACCTTAATGCTGTCCAGTTTCTTTTGAACAAAAATGATTTAGGGTGTATGAAATCGTGGCCGATGGGCAAGAAAGAAGGAGTCGGCGTCACTGATAAAGGCGTATTAAGATCTTCTAGCCGGTAAGCTGTAATGTTTAAAAAAAAGTTTGCACCTTAAGATGCGGAATCGACAAAGCGTTAGAAGGCGTGCTTCTTGATACATAACATTAATGGCCACAAGCTTCGGGAGTCCCTGACACATTCGCAGCGCTTCACGCTCCAATAGAACTAAAGGTTCTGTTTTATAAGCTGGGCCGCCTGAAAATAATATGCACCCAAATTACAATATTGGGCGCATGTTCATTTTGTATGACATTAACAAGGTGTCTCTACGGAACCCGTATTTTCGGTTGCTCAGCCTACGCAATAGGCCTAACTCCAATGAAGTCTTTCATTATAAATCATGCCCAAATATTTGATAGAGTCCACTTGTGGAATGGGTTCCTGCTTATATGATACGGAAATTGAAATTGAATCTGCTAGGGGAAACACCAAGAGCGCACTTTTACTGATATTTAAGGACAATGAAATCGACTGCACCCAAATTTCTATGTTATTATTATATATTCGCAATTTTTGATGTAATAAGTAAATGCCACTCTCTGCCCCAAAAATGCGATATCGTCTGCACAAATGTAAACATTGACATCCTGGTCATTTGGAATAAAGCTCATCAGTACAATGAATATTACTGGAGATGGGACTGCCCCTTGAGGAGCTCCGCGTTTCCGTTTGAATTTAGATGAACAACAGCTATCCTTAACACAATAGAATTCCCTTGATTTTAAACATTTTGCTACCCACTCAATAATATATTGTGGAAAATTTAATCCTCTGTCTCTTCGTCTTTTACAGAAAACGCTGTTATGAGATCATTTCACCGGCCGCTTTTGGCGCCGCAGTTGTCCGCCGCCGCTGCCGGTGCCCGTAACCACTATCGCTCTAAATAAGAAAAAAAACGAAATAAGAAAAAAAATCAGGATGGAACGAGGTTCGAACCTGGGCCCTCTGCATGGGAGCCCAGTATTCAACCTCTGAGCCATGCCGGTTTTTTTTTTTCTTTAATTCATGGAAATATGACCCGTTATAACTGTGAACTTCTGAGCCAATGCCGGTGCTTGAAACTGCTTTGCAAAAAGGTACTATGCAGGCTTCATGTCGGGAGGGCACCACATTAGCATATGCAATAGAGCGTGGTAGGAGAGTAAAATAAGCACCAAGCGTCGCACAATGCGAATTCTGTAACCAGGCGTCATACAATGCGAATTGCGCAACGAATATGTTGTTGAATGCCTCCAACCCATTACAAAGGGCTCTGCCATAATTCTTCATCGTCATCAGGCACAGCATCAACAAAGTGCGCATAATGCCTTATATACGTTTAGCAGGTGCCAACGCTCTCCGTAGAATGACGAAAAATGGCACAGTGCCTGCTGTCCTACTTCTCAAAAATTACAATGATTTATAGCGTAGTGGGTTCCTCGAAAGTGCACTTGTATTGGTTGCCAAGGAAGCCCATAAGCGCATGATCCATTTTCTCGGGGTCTGAGTAAAATTACAATGATTTATAGCGTAGTGGGTTCCTCGCAAGTGCACTTGTATTGGTTGCCAAGGAAGCCCATAAGCGCATGATCCATTTCCTCGGGGTCTCAGGAAAGTTCTTCGCCCCCTCCCGTCTATCTCCCACGTCAACGTATGTTATACAGCATGACGGAAAAGGGAAATAGCGACCGGGCATCACCCAATGCAAATCACATAACTGGTGGGCCGTTTAAAGATTCCCACCCATTACAAAGGGCTGAACCATAATTCTTCATCGTCATCAGTCGTCGCGTCAACAAAGTGCACATAATGCTTTAGAGACGTGTAGCTGGTGCCTCGCTTCTCCGCAGAATTACGAATAATGGCTTAGTAGGTGATTCCCAACTTCACAGAAATTGTGATTTATGGCGTAGTGGGTGCCTTTCTAGTGTACTTGTATTGAAACCCGAAGAGAGCTTGACGGGCTCTAGAAACGCCGCTCTTCCAGCTTTTGCTGTGCCTGTGGTGTGGTTTCAGCGCAGGCGTGGCGTTTTTTTTTTCTTCGGACCGAAGCACACTGTATACTACAGCGCTATCGCATGTCCGATGCGCACTACAACTGCTACAATATTTACACTGCAATCGTGTTCCTTTCGGATCGCTTTTGAATGTTGATCTTCTGACGTGCATGCTGTTGTTACTTGTATTCATGTTTTCGCAACAGAACATGCTGCGAGCTGCGCGTCATCTGTGAAGGTTCAGCGCATATACTTTTTTTATATGGCAAGGTATGTGTGACATATCTTTTAGGATCAGATTCTATGAGTTACCCCTCCACCGCCTCAGTAATGGTCAGCTGTTGCTGTGACATATTTGTTCTTCAGCACGGAAAGCGAGTTCACCCCTCATACCTTTATTGACAAGTGGTTTATATGTTAACTGTTTTTTGTCTCGCTTTCAGTTATCTTTGATTAGCTTTATTATTCCTGTTGTTGTAAGCGTTTCTAAAGCATTTCGATGTGATATATTAGACTATGATAACGTTAACTTAAAGAGCATTGTCAATTAAACTTTTAATCACCAGATATGTTCCGTTCTTTCGTGAATACGTTGTTATGATATTGCGCTATGCTGAGTGAATGTACTTAGATTTACAAACACTGTATACTAAGACACCGACACCGGAATTTCTGAGAAATGAGCACTCAACACTATCGCGTTAAAAAGTACGCCGGAATTTACCCACGGACTGGACCGAATTTCGCTACCAGAGAAGGGCTGCATTAGAGCAAAGCATACTTGATGGTGAAAACTGGACAAAGAACCTGCTTCTTCCGGGGGAAGTTCACACCAGGAATATAAAACTAAAAAGCGTAGCGTTTGTTACGCGTTCATATCTTCAACATTACGTGCTGGACGCGAATAGACAAATTTATTCGAGAGCTTACGCGAGAACCAGCGATAACGCTGGAAGGTTCCATGACTGATGTATAAAAGGCGAAGCGTTTCACCGATCATCAGATCACTCGACGCCCGGCGACTGTTCTCGCCGCCATCAGTGTGCAGCGTGTGTCGCTTGTATGTTGAGTTTTGATTTTCTGGGCACAAGTTCCCCCAAATAAGGACCTTCGTAATTCCCAGTCTTTCTGCAGCATTCTTCACCCTCACAACCACGTGACAAACTATCCATAGTGGTGTGAATAATGATGCTTTTGCTGGCTGGCCATATTGCCAAAATATTTATGATAGCCTACTATCAGCTTCGCTTAATTTATGAGCAATTTTCGGCGAGAGAAATAAATTTTATCCGCAGTGAAAACGGCGGAATATGTCCATTATTAAATTCGTATTCAATAGCAACCAGTTACACCTTACGAGTAACAATCTTAGTACATGATAGTTTTTCGTGTTTTGGAATCAGAAAATGAAATATAAATTTGAAGCCGCCCAGTACCACCACATGTAACGGCTTTCTTTCAGCTACAGCTCAACAGTTTGACTTAATGATCATGTGTCAGCAAAGTACTCTGGCGAAGAACACATGCGTGTCACCTTTATTGACCTTCGGCCTGCTCCTCCGGCTCCACTGTGTACCGCGCGCGCGGGGAACCAAGTTTGTGCTGCAATGAGTTCGCCTTGTTGATTTCATACTAGAGATAGTATATTTTACCATCGGTAGTTCGATAGTGACTCCGCTATCGATAGTATCGATAGTGCCATCGATAGTTCTGCATCACTAGCAGGACCTCGAAAAAGACGCTCTGCTAAACTGGCGTGTTAACACTTTTTGAAAGATGTCTATCAGCCCACTGCGTCGTCCACAATACGTGGCTTCATTGCACGTCCGGAGGCGTCGGCACATATCATAACACGGCGATGAGCAACTTCAACTTAGGCCGCATCCCACTTCGCCGGTCGCCAGACACTGAACACACACAGACAAGCAGCGGAATCGGCCAGGTCTGCGTTGTGCCCACAAATAACAATAAGAAAGACATTGCACTCGCCGCCATCTGCCTGATAACTGTCAAGAACCCCTTCCACATACGCACAAGGGTTCGACAAAACGTGTCTGCGTTCTTCATCGCAACGGACAAGTATAAGCACAACATATTGGCTTACGGCGTCTGGTGTTGGTAATACCTACGTTGCTGTTGGCATCGTTACGTAACTGTAAAGAACTGTTTATTGTTTATATAACACATGTGCGACTCTTCAGCATATATGTGTGTGTATACCCCTTGCGCCTGTCTTTCGCGTCATTTCTTAAAGTCTCGCTCGACGTGAAAAGCTACGCCACAGTCACCTTCCCGCCGCATGCTTCGCAATTGATCGATTCTCACGGTACGGTGGATCTGCCGGATTTTTTATGCTTGCGCGTAAATATGTTGGAGGATGTGTCTTTTGTGGTCGTCTGTTTGAGACTGCCAGACTGCCTGAGTCCAGCACTAAAAAATACACATTCAATATTTCCGTATGTTGATATGTCAATACAGCTGAAAATGTGTAGGGTTTCTAGAATGTATATAGGATGCATATACACAATAGATCTTCGAATGATGACTGTTTTTTTTTTTTTTTTCATTTTCCAGGCATGCTCACGAGACATGGCCCGGAATCGCTCTATTAAATTCCAAGCCATGGATGATGCAAATGCGTTTGGACATAAAGCACTCCTCACCTTCGGTTGGGCATGAATTGTTGAATGCTGCTACTGCATGTGTCATGAAATAAAATTAAGATGCTTTCCTTTTGTCTCATTGGGTTTATATGAAATAAAAGTGTCAGTGATGAAACATATTTGATCAGGTTTATGATGGACAGCTGCTTCCACAATCTCGAGTTTGTCGTCAAAGGTCTACGCTTCTCCTTTGGTGCTGTTCTTAAGCGCTGGGTTTGCGACTTGGTATATTGTTGTACGGAAACCTTTATATAGGGCTGCAGGTGTTGGTAAATATAAAAAAAATACACCATCTTCCCGAGGGGAACCATGGGGTGATGCGGAACATCGCGGATCGTTATTAACGGGTTCGAAGCTCAGGATCCGCTGCTCGACGTTGACGCTTCGAAGCTGCTTCGCGCTGACACAGTTCAGGGTCCACCGCTCGCTTCAAGCGCTTGCGTTCACCGTCGCCGCCCTTCGCTTCGCAGCTTTGTCTTGAGTGGACGTAATTGGGCTGATGCTGACGCGAGCTTGCGTCAGCCTACTCACTTATGGGACTGTTGCTTCCATCACACTTCATCGGAAGCATCAACGGAGTCAAGCGGAGTTAACCGAAGGAAGCGCTGCACTGAAGGCGCGCAGCGCTCTACCCCCTTAGAGGAGGAGAGTAGCGCATGTGCCGCGAGAGCAGAAGCGAGAACGCAGGAAAAGCGCAAGCAGGTGGTAGTAGAGAAGTGGAGAGAGTAACACGCAGCTGTTGGAGAGAGGGAAGGAGGAGAGTTGTCATGCGTAGTGTGAGTGCGGACGCCAAAGACAATGCCACGGGACATACCCCCCAGCAAGAGATGCGCCGCATCTAAAAAAAGATCATCCGGCTCTAGCGAATCTGAAAGTGGGAAATTGTTCTCGATTGCGTAGCGCAATGCATAACGATGCCTAGTCTCTTGGGAGCTCGGTTTAGCGGGAGCTAGTTGTGCATTGACTTGCTAGTGTGTTGAGGCAAAACGACTCTGTAAGAGGGAGAAGTGACCCGCCTAAGAAGATACCAGAGTGTGCCTCCTGCCTCTTGACAAGCTTCAGGGCATCCGGCGCAGAGTTCCACTTATTGGTTCTGACGTGGTGAATGTGCTTCAAGACATCATTTTTTTCTTTTCAAGGCCTTGACTAGAGAACACGCCAAGATTCTTAAAGCGTGCATGTTTTGCAGAAGGATGGTGCGCAGAAACGTGAATATATGGCGTGACGAGTCCTGGTCCGTACCCCGTCCGTGCAGTAGAACACAGTGTGACGAATGTTTCAAGGAAAAGCCGCGTTTGGCTTTCGATAGGTGTACCAGACGTATCAGAGGCAAGATGTTTGAAAGCATCCCGCGAAATCCTCCACAGTTGAACTACATCGGCTTCAGTATCCGGGTACAGTTTACCCTGAAGTTTGTTCGGTAGTTTGTCTAGCAGCATTTCCACATCGGTGCCAGTCAGAGATGAAAACGTGGCAGCCTGGTTTTCGTCCTTCCAAATCAGAAACTTAATGCCACAGCTTCTGAGTAGCTGCTCTATGGTTCTTACATGCCGGTCCTTGGGGGCATCAGGATTCTTCATTCGGCAGCAAGTGTCAAACTCCTCCAACTCCATAATGAGGGACTCAAGAAGTCGATGCACAAGCTTCACTTTCATGTGCAGCGTGTCTGGAATCACAAAATCAGGTTCAATTTCAGAAAGAACTTTGTTTTGGACACCATGCACAAAGTTGTCGTAATCGAGTTACATGTTTTGCAGGTTCCGGCAGTACGGTGGCGAAATGAAATGTGAACTCGGCAGTGTCGCGCTTCTTTTGGCCGTTTCGTCTGCGAAGCAGAAAATAAATGGATTGATGACGCTGACTGCCTGCCTAAGAGAGTTAGAAGGTACATTAAGTCTGCCCAAAGGCCCCAACGCAAATCGTCACTGGAATAGTCACAATAGTTACGATATGTTCAGCAAACTAAGGCACCAATTCGCCCAAAAAGAAGTTCTGCTACAATAGTCACTGCCTGATCCTTCGTAACCTTGTTTAAATCCTTTACTACGTCACCAAATGCAGTCCCCAATGCAAAGCAATTTTCTGGCACTTCAGCTATTCGCAATGCCCACGAACTATAGGTGGCGCGCCGTGCTTTTCAAGATGGCGCAAGGAGGAGGGTCAACCCGTTTGTTAGCATAGGAACAGATAGGACGTGCGGACGTGCGGCCCGTGCCACTTTCACCTGATGAAGTCATGTGCTGTGCTGAAATGGATATGAGACTAAAATACGTTCCCAAACCATGGAAAGTGCTAAGTACTCGCCACCTAATTATTTGCAGCGGTGTGAAAGTTTATATTTCAGCTCCGTTACCGTGCATAACGATGCTTTGCGAAATCCTGTGCGTGCTACATAAAACTGCATGAACTAGAATTGATGTATGAGCTGAATGGCACTCCGAAGTAGTACGTACCGAGTCTGCCTGACGGATTGGTCGCAGTATTAGGCCGCCAGTGAGTAGCGCCATCGTTGCTGCACGGGATCGCACGTTTAACGTGGTTATGGTTTGCAAACATAATACGCCGTCGTCATTACTTGCGCAGTCGGGAACGCGGACTTATATCTTCAACGGAACACAACCATTTAACATCCCATTCTGTAGCGCTTGTGTCACAGCCATGCTGAGACTCTAGCCGTGTGCAATTCACTTCACTCGCATGTTGCAGGTTCGATCAGCACGATCAAAACATGAATATCGAAAAGAATACACACGTCTGCTTTTCGCAACCTCGAAGAAGTTAGCCGAGAGGCGTGGATTGTGGCCGTGACTGCACGTTCCATCACTCTAACCATTTCGCTTCGCTAGTCGAGCTCGAGCGTGTTGGCGGCATGCGGCGCTCCATAATATCCACAATAATTGTGATACATGCAGTGCACAAGAGGAACTATGCTTTTTTTTTGATCTCGCTCAAGGATATTATACATTACAACCAAAGTGACCTACGAGCGTGAAAGAACATTAACGCGCGAGGGGACGTGAAGTGCAACTCGCTCCTCGTGAGTTAGCAGCTGATCGCTCATCGTCGCTGTCACTCTCGGTGCTTTCACAGTCTTTTACGTACAGTGAAGAATCCTCGTCGTCAAGATGATTTCTTTCAACATCACTGCTGAAAACAATCTGAAGGATTTCCTCCACCGAACGACTTCGACCACTCCGCGTCACCACGTTTACAATTAGAGAGACGTCTGGGTGCTGAGAACATCTTGCTCTCAGACCGGTCAACAAGCAAATCGCTTGCAGTGTGCTGGCACCTATCAACAAATATACAAAAGCAAGCGGCGCAGCGGTGGCTATGGAACCCAACACACTGGCGAAGGACGGCGTGGAAAGCGTTCGCCCCACGAAAGGCGTCGAGCAGACGCGTTCTCGAATGATTGAAACGTCGCTCGCACGATTCGTAACAACGCTTTGCTGGCAAATGATAGAGACCCTATTTTAATGTATCGCCAACTTGAGATCGCTCAGTTATACAAGAGCACATCGCGAGCCCGCGCGACCTCCCGCGTACTGTGTTATGGGACTCATGCACTACAAGAAACACTGACCAATGCTATATGCAAGTAAAACAGGGTGAGCTTCAACCGAATATGCCAGATGATCATATTTAAGTAACACTACGTGGCTACAGAAAGCCTCGCGAAGCTGATAGTATGTGTACGCTGTGGGCGAGCATTGAAAGCGCGAGTTTCCACGTATTTTCACGAAAACATTGCGTCTCGCAAGAACGAATCAGATTTTTCGTGTCACGGAGGGCCCGGTTTGTTCACTGATGCAGGGAACATGCAAAGTCGTAGTGTTCCTTTGTTGCCAGCGCGTTAACAATGAGGCTGGCACAGCCGAACAGGGAGCGACTGCGTAATGCTGCCATTTTGTCGTCTACTAACCCTCCTCGAGAGGACGCTCCTGAATTCCGCTTGGCGGCGCGACAGTCTATGGGCATTGCGAATAGCTAGAGCTCGGTGGAGCTTTGTGATTGTTCCTGATCATGGTGCTGAATTAGGACAACGGAAAGGTTGTCCATGATTTTGTACGACTAATTAGGCAATCCTCCCTTTCCACTTTCATGACTATGTCTTCATTACATAGCTTTTCCAATGTAGAGTTCCTTTCTGCTGCCATGTCACGAAGAGCTTTAGAGGGGCTCAATCGAAAGAAAAAAAAAACTTGTGCTCCTCGTGCTTCGATGGGAGTCCTGAAGATTTCAGTCAGTGCGTCTCTTGTCTCTATGAACCCATGCAGCAAACGAAGATGATGAAGGTTGGGAAGGTACCGCGAGACGCTTTTCCAACACGCATCGCTAAAATAGTGATCATCAAGGATGGCTGCTACCTGTCGTACAACCTGTTTGTCTTTCAGACAAAGGTCTTCAAAAGAAGGCGCGTTCTCCCTTTAAACAATGCTTTGATATCCATGTCTATAGACAGAATTCCGGCCTGAAACGATATCCCATGCATACAACCTTTCGTGCCTGTTACAATTATTTCTCCAAGGTCGAGCCCCAAGCTAGACTCAAGAACTTTTAAGAAAGCATGCGCTGCGAAAATTAGCTTTCTTTTGTCGTTTTTCCGGGTTCCCGCGCCAACACGTTTCCCTGCGTTCATACGCGAACACCCTTGGTCTCTACGCGCAGTTAACTGAGGTACTCGCTCTTCCAGCTCAGAGGACCTTTTCCTCAAGTTCATGATCGTGTCCTGAAGATGCTGCACTGTTTCTTTGAGTTTTCTGCTTTGTTCAATGTGTCGTTGTAGTTGTTCGTCAGGCTGACTTCTAGGAACTTGCAAGGCGCAAGTGGACAATTCGCCTCGTGACGGCACTGGAAATGAAATTGTGTGCAGCTTGCGCAAAAAGGTCTCTCGGCTGCGACCACTTATCTTGCGGTACCTATTTGCCACACCTGTACATGCGATTTTTGGGCGGTCTTTTATCTTTATACAAGAAGTAATATGTTCAGCTCCGATTCTTGTGTTTCACAACAGTTTCAACGTAGGATTTGTTAAAAGCTAACACCTCCTGATGAATATGCAAAGCAGTGCCATTCATGAAAGTGAGACGCACCGCATGCGGTGATGCAGAAATAGTTACCCCACCTCACGATTCTAGTGAAACTAATAACAACAACAAAAAGTCACAGTTTCGCCGCAACGGGGAAGCAATGACTTCGGTAGCAATAAATTGTAGTGTAACGCGAAGAACGGAAAGCAGCTCGAAATTGCCAGCGCATCACTCGAGCCCAAAGGACGCACGAAACGAACGTACAGCGGTGAGCACTGTTAGGGTGAACACGCGAGCGCATGGCCGACGGCACTATCAACGCCACGTAACAGCCATCGTTGGAAACATTGCACATACGCAGCATGCGCTTTGCGATACACTCTTTGCACCACGTGCACTGCGTCATACATATGCTTGTTGGGGATACGCTTGTGTGCGCGCGGTGGAAAGAGTATTTCGTAGAACGCATGATGCGCATGCGCAATGTTTCCACCGATGACCGTTACGCGGCGCCGACAGTGCCGTCGGCCACGCGCTCGCGTGTTCACCCTAAGAGTGCTCACCGCTGTACACAGGACGAGCGCGAACTAATGCGTCACAGCTCGACACTTGAAGCGCACTGCTCAATCATAAAACAGGACGCACGAAACAAACGAACAGGTACACACAAGACGAGCGCGAACTAATTGTCACAGTTGTTACTTATTTCTGTTTGAACAGCGCGCTCCTTTCGCAAACGCGGCCGCTGCAGCGAGCGAAGCGAAGCACCCCACCAGCCGCCCTTCTTTCCTTGAGATAAGCGCATGAAAGTGACGACGCCCTGTAGAGCGAACAGCAACGGCGTTCGCAGGGGCGGGGCGACCATCTTTAAAGTGCGCAACACGCGCGCACGTCGCGCCATCTATGTGGCCACCAAGAAAGCATGCTGAATTACCTGGTGTATATAAATCGCTCGCCGTTAGCAGGCTGAGCGACGGTGCTGTCATGGCCTAGCGTCTAACGCGGCGGGCTGCAAAGCGAGAGGTCGCCCGTTCGATTCCGCGCGTCGGAAATAATTTCTTAATTATTTTTCTTTGTGGCCTTTCTATATATATATACATACCTAAACATATACGGTGAATGACGGCGACGGGGACGGACATTTTCCAGCCGAGACTGTCCATATAATTGCTATCGCAATAAAAAACAAGAAACGTTGCCCATAGCCGCAACGTCAGGCCCCTCCTTGCGTGGCAAGGAAAATGCGGAGTGACTCAAGCAGACAGCCTATTTTAAAAAAAGGTGACTTCTGCATACGCAACTGAGGTCGTACGCGTACAGGGTGTTGCAAATTGTGTAGAAGACGAGGGGTGGCGCAATCATCATCATTGAGATCAGTATGTTCGAATAAAGAGGAGGTCGACGGGGCGCTTCACAATGGGGACGACGGCTTGCATTTTATCTACATTTTGGTGCCGTGAAACCCGGGAGAAAGGACCGTCAGAGGTGAGAGCGAGCCGACTTTACGAATTCTCTACCGCATCTGTAGCCTGGAGGACTTTTGTGAAGTCGTCGTTCGGTGAAGTTGATGTGCGAGCCCTAACCACACCCGAGACACAGATCGTGAAGAATGTTAGCCCGACAACAAACTGATCTTCGTCGTGCGAGACTTTTGTGATGGATGCCACGTCGACGTCGCCTCACAACGCTGCCGGCCAGTGATTTGTTACGTTTCCGACACTGGACTGGATCATGTAGGCCCTATTCGAAAGGCGTAATCAAGTACGGAAGGCCGTCACGAAACCCATCGCAAGCACCGAAAGCCTTGTACACGTGGAGCGTCCATCAGTAAGTGAGTTGAGGAATATTCACCGAATTTTGAGTGACCAGTACGAGCTTCTCAGAGGAATTGATAACGAGGTAGAAGACACAGTTGACATTGATCATTTGGAAGCGGAGATGGAGGAAACCGACGTTTATGGGCGCCAGATCATTCTAGCAAAGGTCAGAGCAGAATATAAGATCGCGGACACATTAAACGCTCGGCAGGTTCACTTGAAATCAGTAAGGCAACAAATTAAAGCAGAAGTACAGGGCAAAATACTCTGTCCGTCTACGTCACCACCATCTAGCCAATGCGCATTGAACAGCAATCTTGTCGCACAGAAGCCAGACGAGTCAGCCTCCCAACCAATAGTTGAACGTACTGAACGCCGACAAATGAACGCTTCGACTACAGAAAAGACCCTTCGAGAAACCCACACAGAAGGAAAACCTCAGCTTCTAAAGACTTCTTGCATGCCTTGGCAATTCTTGTCAACGTGCAATACCCAAGAAGCTAATGACAAGACAGCTGCAATAACACAGGCGTGCTTGGTGGAAGACATTCCTATGATCGAAAAGCGGGAAGCCTTGGTGAATCCAAAAGGTCGTCGACGAGATATTAAGGATGCATGCGAGCCAAGGACGACAGATTCAGATGTTAAGTCCCCAGCGCCGTGCATACAAGTGCCTAGCGGAAGCAAATCAAGGCCAGTTCATACACCGAAAAGAAATAGAAAGAAGACGTTGCAGACGGCAAGATCGAAGGCAATGCGGATGATACAGCTTAGTTCAGCTAAGATGCGAAATACCGAGACAGCGTCAAAGCCACGAATGAGACAGCCCAGACCAAGACAGATGAAGAAGCCTGATGCTTCCAAGGCGAACGCAGCGAAGACGAAGCAATCAAGAAACAGCTTCACCAGAACCTCGAGGAAGTGTCTGCATAATGGATGTTCATGCCAACGAAAACCGCTCATCGTGAGCACAAGTTCACCGAAGGCCACGCGTTCAAAAGTACGAGTATGGAACAAGCGCCGGAAGCGCCGCTGGAAGATCAGGTGCAGGAGAAAACCCGGATGATCCCACCTGGATTGACTTGGACTGTATTCGCAATGCCCACGAACTATAGGTGGCGCGCCGTGCGATTCAAGATGGCGCCCGGAGGAGGGTCAACCCGTTTGTTAGCATAGGAACAGATAGGACGTGCGAACTCACGGCCCGTGCCACTTTCACCGGATGAAGTCATGAGCTGCACTGAAATGGATATGAGACCAAAATACTTTCCCAAGCCATGGAAAGTGCTCACCACCTAATTATCTGCTGCGGCGTGAAAGGTTACATTTCAGTTCCGTTACCGTGCGTCAACGATGCTTTGCGAAATCCTGTGCGAGCTACAGAAAACTGCATGAACTAGAATTGACGTATGAACTGAACGGCACTCCGAGGTAGTACGTACCGAGCCTGCGTGACGGATTTGCCGCAGTAGTAGGCCTCCAGCGAGTAGCGTCATCGCTGCTGAACGGGACCGCATGTTTAACGTGGTGATGGTTTGCAAACATATTATGCCGTCGTCATTACTTGCCGAGTCAGGAACGCGGAGTTACTTCTTCAACGGAACACAAGCATTCAACATATCACAGACATGCTCAGACTCTAGCCGTGTGCATTCATTTCACTCGCATGTTGCAGGTTCGATCAGCACGATCGAAACATGAATATCGAAAAGAATGCACACGTATGCTTTTCGCAACGTCGAATACTTCGACGTAGCGAAACATTCGTCGAACAACAATGCCGTTCGGAAGGTACCGGTGAAGTACAGAAGTTAGCCTAGATGCGTGGATTGTGGCCGTGACTTCACGTTTCATCTCTCTAACCATTTCGTTTCGCTGATCAAGCTCGAGCGTATTGGCTGCATGCGGCGCTCTATATTATCCACAATAATAGCTCTACATGCAATGCACAAGAAAAACTATGCTTTTATTTTGATCTCGCTCAAGGATATTACACGTTAAATACAATCAAAGTGACTTACGAGCGTGAAAGAACATTACCGCACGAGGGGACGTGAAGTGCAACTCGATCCTCGTCAGTTAGCAGCTGATCGTTCATCGTCGCTGTCACTCTCGGTGCTTTAACAGCCTTCTACGTCCAGTGAAAAATCCTCATCGTCAAGATGGTTCCTTTCAACATCGCTGCTGAAAGCAATCTGGAGAATTTCCTCCGCCGAACGACTTCCACCACTCCGCGTCACCATGTTTACAATTTGCAATTAGACTGACGTCTGGGCGCGGAGAACATTTCGCTGATTTCGCTCTCAAACCGGTCAACAAGCAAAGCGCTTGCAGTGTGCTGCCACCTATCAACAAACGTACAAAAACAAGCGGCGCAGCGCTGGCCGTGAAATCAACACTGGTGAAGGATGGCATTGAGAGCGTTCGCTCCACGAAAGGCGTGGAGCGGACGCGTCCACGAATGACTAAAACGTAGGTCGCACGATTCGTAACAGCGCTTTCCTGACAAAAGATAGACGCCCTATAATGTATATCGCCAACTTGAGATTGCTCACTTATAGAAGAGCACATGGCGAGCCCGCGCGACCTCCCGCGTACAATGCTATGGGATTGATGCACTGCAAAAAACACTGACGAATGCTATATACAAGTAAAACAGCGTGAGTTTCAACTGAAAATGTCAGACGATAACATTGAACTAACCTGCGTGGCTACAGAAAACCTCGCGAAGCTGAAATGTGTACACTGTGGGCTATCATTGAAAGAGCGAGTTGCCACGTATTTTCACGATAACTTCGCGTCTCGCAAGAACGAATCAGATTTCTCGTGTCACGGAGGGCCCGGTTTGTTCACTGATGCAGGGAACATGCAAAGCCGTAGGGTTCCTTTCTTGCCAACGCGTAAACACTGAGGCTAGCACAGCCGAACAAGGGAGCGACTACGTAGTGCTGCCATTTTGTCAGCTACTAACCCTCCTCGAGAGGACGCTCCTGAATTCCGCTTGGCGGCGCGACAGTCTATGGGCATTGCGAATACAAATACCGATGAACAAGTAGTGTCTACTTAGAGCCCGTGTGCATTGTAGTGCTCATCGTCAGACATCATTTGGGGGTGCGGAGGATGTTGCAAAGTGTGTAGAAGACGAGAGGTGGCGCCATCATCATCATTGAGAACAGTTTGTTTGAATAAAGAGGAGGTCGACGGGGGGTTTCACCATGGGGACGACCACTTGTCCTTTTCTCTACAATGGGAAGCGTATGCGAACAGAGCCGAATCTGTCGCATACCAAAAAGCAATCGACGAGTAAGTTCGAACGGTCAAAGTCGCGCTGTTCACACAAAACCCATCCCCGCTTCAAGTTTTCCCTCAACGAAAGATGTCCTTTTCAAAGTTTGACACGGTCACTACGCCGCAGTAGTTCTTGCTGCTCGCTAGCTTTCGCTGCACGACACAAAGGAACCTTGCCGATGCAGCATGCAGTCGGTCAAATGATGGCTGTGGAGGACAGTAGAAGGATCGAAGGCACGCCTGGTTGATGTTTCTTCTAGGCTCGTACGTGCTTTCCCATATAGGGCAGCCTTCCCACTTAATCAGGAAGCCCATTCTCTACAAGACAGATAAAACAACAATACGAAGATACTGAAGTGCTAAGTGCATACGTTCCGCCCATCGTTAGCACTACATGCAGCGGCGTTTCATGCAGGCGTTATGAGAACGTGTCCGTCATTTTAAAACACTGTTTTTTGTGAGTATACTTGTGCTTTTGGAGTATATCGTAATTGGTATATAACTGTGTGATGAATGCCTTAGTGCGCTCTTTAGTATTTGCAGGACGCAGGTTCTGAAATCAACCAGCAGAAGCCCTGTGATGGTGAATGTGAAAATTATGTGCACTTTTATAGGCATTATTTCTAGCCGTTTACGTGCCGGACATGTTTAA
The DNA here is from genome assembly GCF_013339695.2 of Rhipicephalus sanguineus. NCBI lineage: Eukaryota > Metazoa > Arthropoda > Arachnida > Ixodida > Ixodidae > Rhipicephalus > Rhipicephalus sanguineus. The sequence continues at coordinate 95,076,937 of NC_051183.1, forward strand.
ACAAAATGACTCAGCAATGTTTCCACGACTGGTCGTTGGAGACGAAGAAGAATGTGTTGCGAAGATGTCCTCCCACTGTTGCAGCACTTGCGAAAAGGTGCGACATATTCGCAGATATCATTAACGTATATTTCAAAGTAAACTGACAGAATAGCTTGCCGTTTTTGCAATGATCCTTTTCACGTTGTGGTCGCTGATCACATCTATCTCGAATAATGGCTGCAGTGCTGCACTTCGCGAACGGAGAAATGCCTCTACAGTCTAGCTGCGCGAAACACATTCAGACAGGTACTATTCTGTGAGAGTATGCTTAGGTAGGATTCGCGGATGATGCTGATTTCGCAAACGAAGGATGCTTTTGAACAGCGTGTCGTCGCTGGCTGCCACAAAAATAATCCATATACTCCACGCACGCGGAGATTCCGCGACGTCAAGGACGCTGCACTCGATTGTGATGGCGTGCCGGACACTGTAAAGGGAAAGTCGACAGTACTTCGCCTCCAAATCTACCCCACCGGTCCTTCACGAACATGAAATCAGCAATAATTACGAGGCATCATGATAACACAATAATCGCTCAGCGTATACCGGGTTGCGCCCGCCTTTTTTCATATAGCTCATATGTAGGATAACAGCGTGGCTGCTGAGCGGTGTCGCAAAAGCAAGAGCAGAGAGCAAGTAGAACTTCGCCGGTGACTTGGCATTTCAGAGCCGGGACCAGTTGCAGACGGTCGCGTCCCTACGATGATCTATCGTCGCTTACGTGTGACGTGGGCGTTCTTCTGCAATGAGCAAGCTTGCAATGACGAAGCAGGTAGCCAACACTGCGACCACATTTCACATTGCCCCGACATGAAGCCGGTATCTATAGGCGTTCTTTACCAAAGCAGTTTAGACACCGGGTCTGCCTCTGCGTTAGAACACTTGACCGCCATGCAGAATGCCTGGGTTCGATTCCGGCTCGATCCGCAATTTTCATTCTTTACTTTCATCGAAATTTTTTGTTCATGGACAACGGCGTCGGCGCCGGCATAGAATTTTCTGCGACACGAGCTCCTTAAGGCTGTCGCCTATTCTCTATTCTTTCGGTCGCTGGGTTTTCGACTCTATTCTTTCGGTCGCTGGGTTGATATGTACTGTGAATCATCTGGCACCCGAGTGGCGCGGCTCGCGCAACTTGGGAATGTGACACACGTGACTGCTGGAAAGGGCTTCACGACGCACTCTGCGGACAAGTCATGTTATTCATGTCACGGCCTGTAAATCTCGTTAATCATACGCAGTGTTGTAACCGAAAAAAGTAACGAAATACATTACTCGTTAAGCGAACAAGGAAAGGAGTACGTTACCACCCCACGTTACCTACAAAAAAATCTTAACGCGTTAGCGCTACCATTACCGAAGAAAAGTAACAAACGCTGCCTCTGACGTTACTCCATGTTCAGCAATCCCTTGTCCCTTCCCGTTGTCCCTTGTCCCTTGTCCGTTCTGCGCTGATTGTTGAAGATGAATTACCAACTAGCCCAGCCTCAAACTTTGCTTCATTTACTCAATGGTCAGAAATTTGCGTTCTTGCTTTCGCGTTCTTTGCTTCGCACTTGCGGCGAAACTGTCACTTTTTTGTTATAGGTGTTTTAACAAGAAACCGTTTTGTGACTAGGTCCACCAGCAATTTAAGTGCGTAATTTCCATCACGGATGTGACGTCAACGTGAACGAACACGCACATAGCTAAACAGAAAATCAGAAAAAAAATAGCTGAGTTATCTGACCTGAGATTCAAAACAAGGCATTCTGCGGCGCTGCAAGGTGCAGTCAAGAATGCTTCGACGAAAAGACACACCAGCAGGAAGCACAACGCTCTCACGTTTTCTAGGCGCACACAGTGGACTACACTTCTGCCATTCATAAATCTGAGAGCAGCGCAATTTTCAGTCTTCCTAAACAGACTACGCAGTCGGGTAAAAATGGTACGCCAAGATTGGGCAGTCGGTGGGTCCCAGTAGAAGACTGCCGTGCCGGTACAATAGCTATACAACGCGTTGCTTGCGTTGATTAATAACCAACATAGTCGTACCAAGCTTTGTAGAGGGGCGTGTACTTTTGGTTTTCTGGGCGATTTCTTTGAAATTCGTGTGCACGTATCGCGTTCAGTAAGTCGTTTCTTTCCTGCATCGCATGTTACTTTCCGTGTTTTTCGTATGTGAAATATGTGCTGCGTTAATGATGCCTAAAATTTCACGTATTTTGTTTAGCGTTGTTGGTTTACGAACAACCATGTGTTGGGCTTTGTTGTGCGCGTCGAAGTAGTTAAGTGCTCACCCTTAGCGATGATGTCAGCATTTGCGTGCGTAATTTTCTTATTTTGTCGCGTTGTCGTGCCCCAGCCAAAATCAGTTTTGCGTTTGCCCGTCACAGCCCGTTTCGCGCAAGGGTATGGTGGATTTGTAAAACTAAAATTTTAGATGAGAAGCATCTCTTGCTCGGGGGTATGTCCCACAACTCTCCTCCTTCTCTCTCTCCAACAGCTGCGCGTCACTCTCTCCACTTCTCTCCCAGCAGCTGCTGGCGCTTCTTCTGCGTTCTCGCTTCTGCTCTCGTGGCGCATGCGCTACTCTCATCCTCTAGTCTCCTCTCCTTCAAGCCGGTAGAGCGCTGCGCGCGTTGTCCAGCGCTTGCTTCGGTTGACTCCTCTGAAATGCGGGCTCGACATGCCGAAATTCTCTTCCTGCGCAGCGCCGCGATGAGCACCAGCGCATGCGCGTAACCTCCCACTCTCTCTCCTCTCTTACTCTGCTTCCTCCTCGCGCGCCTGTCGGCCGCGTTCCCCGCTCGCTCTGTGAAAATTAACGGCAAGGCTAGAGGAAGACACGACGCGCGTAGTGTTCCTCTTCGCGTTCCATGACCCGAGGTCGGTAGCATGCCCAACGAACGCCAACGGAACGCGATCGTGCAAGTGCTCCGGCTTCACATCGCCTTATGGTCGCCTTTTAGCGGGAGATGGTGTAATTTATCTTATTAGTTTTGAAGTTGTCGCTTTCTTTGTAGCTCTAGCGGCAGTCACCATTTAATAAATAGACAAGCCACGAACTTTCGGGTAGTTCAAGGTGGTTATAGATTTTGGCTCTATCAAATGTCTGTTTAAGTGTAGATGGTCATTTATTTCATTTTGTATCAGTCTTCGCTTTCGGCTCACTTCCTTTTGAACTTTCGGTGAACGGACAACTCAAATAAGCGCTAACAGAGACATGTGGCTCTCTGTGTTTGTGAACGTGAACTTTTCAGCGATTCGAAGTATAACAGTGTTATTCAAAATAATTAGTGTCGGTTCTATGCAGTTGATGTCTGCAAGCAAGCTGTCAGCAGAACAAAGCGCGAAAAGCGAAATTATTTCCACAACTTGCAAGATCTCTAATATATGTATACATACAAAATAAACTTGTGTTAACTCTCAACTTTTCTACTCTGATTATCCCTGCTGCTTGGGTAAAATCAAAAGCGCGGGCTACATTTATTTATTTACATGCACAAAAAACTACCTCATCTAAAACTACACATTCAGTGGGAAACCTCGCCACGATATTGGCATAGACAACGAAAACGCTGAGAAGAACCGGCGTTAAACGCTAGAAAAGAAAAAAGATGGTGCAGCCAGCGATCAAGGTTGGCAAGAAATATTGGAGCTGCCAACATTTGTACAATATTGGCGATACGTATAACGGACAATGTTGCTACAGCCATCTTCGCCATTATTGGCGATATGTTGAAAGGGCAATATTGGCTAGAGCAATCTTTGCAAACATTGGTTCATCATTGACTTCCAATGATTGACCGATGCACATTTAGGTGTAGCAAAACCCCAAAAGCCAATGTAGGACCAATATTTCTTGAAATGGTTGCCAACCTTGGGCCGAAATCGGTCCGATGCTGGCGCGCTGCCTGGAAAGAATTGGACAAGCCCCGCTACAGAGTGCAGCGTGTGCACATGGTTAGCGAAAACTATGCTCGGTGAAGTGGAGAGAAAGAAGAAAAAGAGAAAAGGATGCGAAGCGACGAAGGGGAGGAGAAAGAAGTCAAGCAAAGAAAATCAATGCTCCTTCGGTCTTGTAAAAAAAGCTATCATCATCACGAGCTTACTAAATCGGCCGGCACGCGATCTATTCGCCATCTTCTTTACCTTCTGCTTCGCTCCCAAAACACGTGCAGAACATGTGAAAGAGAGAGAGAGAGAAAGAAAGAGGGGAATATATAGTGATAGACAGAAAGGAAATGGGAAAAATAGAGAGAAGGACAGGGAATCAAGACTTTAAAAAGGTAGAAAAACAGAGGAAGACATAGGCAGAGAGAGAAATATATACAAAGGAACAGACACAAAAGAAACAGAAAAAACTGAGGGATAGAGAATAAATTAAAACAAACAATAACGAGAATGATAGAAGGGGTTGAAAGAAAAAAAAATGAGAGAAAGAGCGAGAAACATATAAATAAATACAGATGGAAAGAAAGCGAGACAAACAGAGGCAAAAAAGATACAAACACAGAGAGAAAGAAATATAAGAACAAAGAAAGAGCTGCCATTATTTTTAGTTCTTTTAGTTCTCCTTTTTAGTTCTAGAGTAGCTGGCCTTGCAGTTACACTCTGTCAGGGGGACCCCCTATGAGTAAATGTAAAAAGAGTGGCAAGATAACAGTCTCGTATACTACGTATGCGAGGTTAATGCAGGGCATAATGAAGCAAAACAAAGATTAATGGCTGTGTGTTTATTTTCTTTGGAGACTATACTCACCGCCCGATGCGTCAGTGGATTGCGCCTAGTTTCATCTCCAACAAATCTGCCATGCCGGTCGCCATCTCCAGCTTGTATCCACTGTCATTGTTATAGATCGAAGTCATTGTTTATATCGTCGGACCTACGCTCATGCATGGTGTTCGAGCATATACAGGTCAATATTTCACTGAAGAGCGAGTGTCCAAGCGGATACATTAGAGCCAAAATAAATTGCTTCTGCGAAGGTCCTTTCTTGGCAGGCTTAACAATTTGTTATGTCTAGAAACGGGAAGAGGAAGTGCACCTTCAGTACCATCGAATAAACACGACGCGTTGAATGCTGCACAAGGCCTGTAAAGTTTCGCCGCTCATAAGTCGATCGTGGAGACGGGACGGCGCGGCACTGTACGTCGTACAAACCTTCTTTCTCGGCTCTCTCTCTGCCTGGTCTTTGGCTGTGAAATTATCAATAGAAAGCAAACGGCTTCCTTTGAGCAGCTTGTCAACCCCGATGGCCAGCAGGGGTTGCGGGTAAGCGACGTTCTCTTCCCAGAGGCCGGCTTGGAGAAGAGCGACCCGAACGTGTGGGAAAATGAGGAGGGCAGACATCTCCTGCTCTGTGCCGTCGCTCGAGGCGACAGTATGCGTGACCCCAACAACGACCGGCATGCGCTTTCGGCGCGCCGACGGTAAAGCAGGGTAGAGTCGCAACAATGCACGGTCCGAATGCGTGGGAGGCAGGGACACGCATACGTCTTTTCTTTCCCGGAACCGTTTAACGACTGGCGCCGCGGGTTCAACTCGATGAGTATGGGAAAATGGCGTGAATGCACCAGGGCTAAGATACCGATGTATTTCGACCGTGAGAATCTCTGAGAGCGTGGGATATGGAGAGGGAGAGCCATGATGGGAAAGAGCGCCAAAATGCCTGTCTGCACTGTAAAGACACTGCTGTCGAGATTAGGGACAGCCCAGTAGGGAGTGGCTTAATCTGAGGGTAAACAGATTGAATAACAGAAGGTTGAGGCGGACCAGCAGTGGCCACCTCCCCTTTTCTTTGTTACCGCAGGGTACTTAAGACTGGACGGAATTCGTTTCCCTTCAGTCTAGGCTGTAATCACTAAACTGATCGATCAGTAAGACTTCGTACGATGCAACTTTCGTCTGGGCCGTAACCACTTGGTGGACCAACAGTTCGTATGTAGTAACAGTCTTCTAGGCTCTAACTTAAGAAAAGTTAAGTAGAAGAGTAAGATACTGTTGATGCCTATGTTATCATCAGTGTGCTTCGGCAATATGTACATATGACTCTAAATATTTCGCTACAATATACCTTCAAGTTTTTATTACCTCCAACCTGCCTCCTGCTTCATCGACGTCGATCATCTCCTTGACGGGACTTCAATCCACATCAAGGAGAAAACGAACAAGGAAAAAAGCATAACTACGCCGAAATCGAAGAACATCGCTGGAGCAAGCGTTGCAATCTGCCTTCTCAAGAAAAGTGGGAAACGTCTTGTGGTATTGGGCAAGCCCGAGATCTCCTATATAATCTTGCGTGATATATGAGTCAGCATGTTTTGATATTCGCAATTTTTCATGTGTTTTTGAAAAAGTGACCAGTGCTTGCGCATAAAATTGGCTACTTCATGTATAGCTGCTAGCGGGGCCTGAATCTCTGTCAGATGGGAAAATACCACGTGTACTGCGGGATTTCATTCCTATGGCGATAAGAATTGAAACGGAATGCATATGAAAATTTGCCATTGTTTCACGGAATTCATCCCATCGGCACCTTAAAGATTACTCAATTACAATGCACTATGTATTCAGCTAGAGATGCGTTATTTTTGATGACATGCAGCGCGAATGAGGGGAAGACAAAAGACGCGTGTGTCTACGTGTTGAGTGCTTCTACCATTGGCGCTGCATGCAAGAAATCAGGTTCAGATGTATTTGTTTCACAAGCTCTATTAAAATTTTGTGCAGCTTTGTCATGACTATCGCACTTCCCTTTTAAGTTTGAAGCGTAAATGCACAGCGCCTTCTTCATAATTGAGAAAACGCCAGGCTTGCGCGCAGAGCGCTGCACAGTCACAGCGAAAGCTGACACAGCGGTCTTTCTAGAACCAGTTCTATACTCTCTTGGTGAAACTAATACAAGTACACATGCAAGGTATCTACCACGCCACTAATCATAATTTTTGTGAAATACGGAAGCACCGAATATCCCATTATTTCTCTTTCTGTGGATAGGCGAGGTACCCGTTATAGAGCTGTAAGGCAATTTGCGCACTTTGTTGATGTTGCATGTGGCTGATGAAGATGAAGAATTTTCCTTGGGAACTTTGTAGTGGGTGGGAAGCTTTAAACCACACATACGTTGCGCTAGTAGCATTGCGTGACGCGTGGTTGTTATTTTACTCTTCTGTCACGATATCACGGGCACCGACTTCAACAGAACGCCGCGCCACCACATCGCTACAAAAAGGACCGCCTGGCATCGGCTCTCTGGGATTCGCGGCCACAAACGGCTTATGCCTAATTTGTACGCTCTGCCGTTATAGATCGACGTGCCTTGCCTCGTGCCAGTCAAGCTCTGCCGCTTCATTGCTGCGCCATCGCTACCGAAGATCAGATCAACTATCTGGCTTCCAAGTGTGCCAGTGAATGACCAGCGATCATCGGGGACTGTCACTTGCGCCCGGGCACCGACTTCAACAGAACGCCGCGCCACCACATCGCTACAAAAAGGACAGCCTGGCATCAGCTCTCTGGGATTCGCGGCCACAAACGGCTTATGCCTAATTTGTACGCTCTGCCGTTATAGGTAGGCTTTCTTTATTCATACAGCATTCATTCTACCTTGTGGCCGCTACTCCCCATTCTTGTGCCTTTAGTGCCTTTTGTGCCTTTAGTTTTGCTCAAATGGGTATTGACGTGTGCACGTACCGAGCACGCATTGGTTCCTTTCTTGCTTGTCGAACATGTCAGTGCTCTCGTAATGACCGTTTTAGCGCAGAAGCTGGCTTTCTACGTGAGCTCTGCCCTAGGTCTTCCTCACTTTTAATGTCTGTGTGCCTCGCGATGCTCTTGATTTGTGCGGGCGACGTAGAAACGAACCCAGGCCCTAAGATCGACGACGTACTCGCACTGCTTAAGGAGTGTCATGCTGAAACCACAGCGTCATTGACAGATATCAGTAAGCAAATTACCGACATCAATGCACGCGTGTCATCTATCGAACAAAGTTTGACCAATGTATCGGGACTGAAGAACGGCTTTGACGCCGTAACGGAAAATGTTCAGGAATGTAAGGTAAACATACGTAAAACAAACAATGAGCTGATAGACGTAGTAGAAGACATGAATAACCGCATGCGAAGGAACAATTTGATTATCAAAGGCCTGCCTGAAACTGAGCACGAGGGATATGCGGAATCTGAAAGAATTGCTAAGGAATTTTTAGACACTCATCTTGGCATTCAGGTGCATGACATAGAAAGAGCTCACCGCCTTGGCCAGCGTCATCCTGGTAAACATCGACCGATTATTGTTAAATTTCTAAACTTCAAATCCAAAACAGAAATTCTAAACAATGCATCCAAGTTAAAAGACCTCAAATCCCCAAAAGTCTGGTTAGATGAGGATTTCTCCCCTAAAGTACTGCATGAAAGGAAAAAGCTGCGCGATTTTGCCAAGGAGCACCGCAGAGAAAATGAGCGGTTTACTGTGCGGTACAACAAACTACACATGAAAAGCGGTATTTATCGCTACGATTCAGCCTCAGATCGTGTCATTCGTGTCGATGCACGACCAGAGCTGACCTCGAAGTGACACCACGGAAAACAAGGGAAGAAAGCTGCCACACCAGCTCCAATTTGCTTGCTCCTGGCGAATTTCCGCAGTATATTTCATAAACTTGATACCTTAAAAATAATCATGCACGCGTGTTCAACCGATATTCTCATCGGAACTGAAACTTGGCTTTCCGTTGACATCGCCGATAGCGAGTTGATGTTCCCTCCAAATTTCGTGCTTTTTCGGCGAGACAGGGTCGGATCTAGAGGAGGTGGAGTTCTCATATCAGTAAAACAGCAATTTCAGCCGTCACTCGTAGAAATTGAATCACCCCTGGAATTAATCTGGATATCTGTTCGTTTTTGCCATGTTCATTGCATCATTGGTGTCTGTTACCGGCCGCCAGATAGTCGATCTGACTTCATTGATGTTTTCAGTGATGCTACTGAACAGGTCATGAAGAAGTTTCCTCGATGTTTTTTAATCATAGCCGGTGACTTTAACTACCCAGGCATAGACTGGAAGACGTTATCAATTACTGCTCAGAGTAATCGCGCGGAGCACCTAGGTTTCCTTCAGTGCCTTCACTATCATCACCTCACCCAAGTAGTGCATGAACCCACTCGCGGTAATCATACATTAGACCTCATCTTGACTAACAATCCGGCCTTGGCACGTGTTCATATCTTGGAAGAGATAAGTGATCACAGAGCCATACATTGTTCGATCACTGCACCAGGCTTTGACAAAAGAAAAATAACAAAAGAAATACTTAACTATGCGCAGGCAGACACAGAAAAAATGAATCGCATGTTACAACAATTTTTAGTTGAATTTCAGCCAAACTTCGCAAACCGTACTACCAATGAGAACTGGTGCATATTTCGCGATCACCTTAAACAAATAGAAGATTCATGTGTGCCCAGACTCGCGATAAGCTCACGCGTAAGTGATCCATGGTTCACTCGCGATGTAAAGACATGCATTAACAGGAAGAAAAGGGCGTATCGAAAAGCAAGTCAGTCAGATAAGCCAGATGACTGGCAAAAATATAAAGAAATCTCGAAACAAACAGAGAAAACAATTATTGAAGCAAAAAAATAAATATTTCAACTGCACACTACCAAATCTGTTAAAAACAGATCCAAAAAGGTTTTGGAATGTAGTCAATCCCAAACAAGATCGGTTGGTGCCGTCTATGTTAGGTGCCGACGGCAACGTGCTAACACTAGATGAGTGTGCCGAGCAATTCAATATGCACTTTGCGGGAGTCTACACAGATGAAGATCCTATTAATAGTTCCTTGATCCTTCCGCAACCAGCCATTCCGTTTAGCTTTCCATCAATCATTATAACCTCTAATGGTGTAAAACGCGCTATTGACCTCTTGCCGTTCAAGACCAGCCCAGGCCCGGATGGCATCAGCGCTAAACTTTTAAAATTAACCAGTCATATATCAGCAATTGCACTTTCTTTAATATTCCAACAGTCACTTGACTCTGGATACGTACCAGAAGACTGGAAAATAGCTCATGTTCTGCCCATACCTAAGAGTGGTGATAACACTGTCTTCAATAACTATCGTCCTATATCACTGACCTCAATTAGTTGCAAACTGCTAGAACACATAATCTACACACACATAATGGCGCATCTCAATCGAAATAATTTGCTCATAAACAATCAGCATGGTTTCCGTCCGAAACTCTCATGTCAAACACAGCTTTATGAGTTGGTAACTGACATTCACACCTCACTGCACTTGTCCCATTTTGTTGACGGAATCTTTATTGACTTTTCAAAGGCCTTCGACCGCGTACCTCATAAACGACTAACACTAAAATTACGTAATCTCGAACTGGACTGCGAAACGACACGATGGCTTGAGGAATTTCTAAAAAATCGTTCTCAGGTGGTTAAACTAAATGATTATATATCCAGACCAACACTTGTCAAGTCTGGTGTCCCTCAAGGTACAGTAATAGGACCGCTTTTATTTTTAATATATATTAATGACATAGCATCAAATATTAATTCAACAATTCGCCTTTTCGCAGACGATTGCGTTATATACAGAGAAATAGCTGGTCCTAACGACGTCATAGCTCTACAATCTGACCTTCATAAGCTAACACAATGGTGCAGCATATGGCAGATGCAAATTAATCTAGAAAAGACTAAACACTTGACGTTCAATTCTGTCTTGAAGTCACATTGTAATACTTATGTACTAAACGATAAAATTGTAGACTCAGTTACAACGGTTAAATATCTCGGCGTCTTTATCAATTCAAGACTAACATGGACTGACCACATAGAACACATTACTTGCAAAGCGCAGAAGAAACTTGGCTTTCTGAAGCGACGTTTATATCTAGCCGACAGGGACACCAGGCTTCAAGCATATAATTTCCTTGTGCGCCCTTCATTGGAATACGCGTCAATCATTTGGCATTCCCACCAGATCACCCTTACTAATCTACTGGAAGCCGTCCAGAATAAAGCAGCTCGATTCATCTTATCATCATACTCACGATTTCAAAGCGTTTCATCTTTGAAAGCAGAGCTGAATATGCCGCCGCTTGCTGTGCGCAGGCAATTTTCCAGATTATCATTTTTCCATACCCTTTATCACTCTAACACATCATTTGCCCGAACGCATATTTTACCGCCACCTCATACTTCTAATCGCACCGATCATGCTTTCAAAGTCAACCCTATCTTCGCCCGTACGGAAAAATTCAAAAATTCGCCTTTAACTTTATCAATAAAGGATTGGAATGACTTACCTTCAAGGATTGCTACAATAGCTGAGCCTTCTTTGTTTAATTCAGCATTGCTAACCTATTTCGAACCCGGTGACTTTCATTAATAATTATGCTTTATCTGATGTTACTCTTGCCTTGTTACTACGTTCTACGAATTTGTGTACTATAGCATTGTATTAACCTGCAGTTATTCATTATCTGTAAAAATTGTGTTCTGTTTATGTCCCCCCCCCCCCCTATGTAATGCCCCTAGCGGGCCCTTAGGGTACTTGAATAAATAAAATAAATAAATAAATATATTACACATACTAACGCGATTGTTTGCCTGATATGGCACCTGTATAGGGTTTTTTGTAAAGTAATTTCAAGCACCAGCACATCTCTGTGGTAGGATAGTCGACTGCCACGCAGGCAGCCCGGGTTTCACATCCGATCCTATCCTGGATATTCTTTATTTCTTTCATTTCTTTTTCTTATTTTGCGCGATAGTGGTTACGGACACCGGCGTCGGCGGCTGTGGCGGACAACTATCCCACTGCCGTTGTTATTTGTTGACAGCATTCGCTATAATACATTTCACGGGTGGTTGGTGTCCATCGTTGCATAAAAATTAAACGATTAGCCCGAGCTCATACCAGAGCCCTAATTACTCGGCATGTCTGGCCCGTGGTACGACTGAGCACCTTCTGTGGAGCTACTCCGCTTTTGACTCGATTCCAGAAAGGACACTCCATTACAAGGGCGGGCGTGCACCTGGTTCTCTGCAAGAGTGGGTTGATTCGCCATCTCTTGCCAGGCCCAATGAGACATTCTAGCTCTGGCGTCCTCTTTGTACTAGTGCAAATAGGAGAAGGACTTGGCCGCCTATTCGCAGATGTAGCCTCAGAGCCACTTCACCTCGAGGTAGACTAGTGACCCGGTCCCCCTGTGTGAACCGCATGCACCAAGTACCTATTTTCTACCACAAGGCCAAACCGCTGCATTCATAAAGACCTTTAAAAAATCAGTAGTAGCCAGGAGCAACGATTCATTTGGGCGATGTATAAAATTTTTGACCCCAAATATCGCGCCTGTTGTTTGCAGTCGACCGCGTCACCGGAACCCCCCTCCTTGTCGACTCCAGATCCGAGTTAACTATCGTTCACGCCATGGCCAGAGATTTTCAGCGTGGCACTTCAGCTCCCGCGCTACATGCAGTGACCAGTACTGCCCTCGCGTCCGGTGGGCTCCATTTGATGATGCTAGACATAGGACTCACGCGTTCGCACAGATGAGCTTTCGTCATAGTCCAGTTCAACTTCGCAATACTGGGTGCGGACTTCCTCAGCCATTTCAACCTGCACACATGCAGGCTCGCGATCGATCAGCTCCTAAAGAAGATATTACATCGGTCGCTGTACATCTCCGGCAGCTCTAGCCCGCCTCACCTGGAACCTGTATATTTCGTTCTATCGCAACGCATGACAATATATTTGCTAAGTGTCTCCAACTAACGAAGCCCTGAAATGATAGCTGCCCGTGAAACGCAAGGCGACGCACATATCACCACCACCGCCCCAGCTCTCGCCGCCCTCCCACGGATGATCATATGAAGTTAGAATTCGGGCGCCTTAAGTTCGAACACATGGTTCAGCTCGATCACTTCTCTGGCAATTGGCTTCCACATCTACATGTGCTACCAAAGAAGGACAATGTTGACTGGCAGCCTTGTGGTGATTCCTGAGCGTTCTCTGCTCCGGGATCTATATCCAACTATCCGCATACATGAATTCGGCGTTGTTATCACAGGAAGCAAAATGTAGATCATGATTGGTTTGATGACTGTCTGTAACCAATTTTCTGTCGAATCAAGCGACATTCCGACCATTGCAATCACTACCTCATTTCACATCACTGAGTTCGTCTCGACACCTTACGGCTTGAAGAATGCGGCGCGAACGTTTCAAACATTCAAAAAAAAAACGCGACTCCTCGAGTTTACGCGAGGACTTTCTTTATTTTTGTCTACCTTGATGACATCGTCGTTGCAAGCCGCACAGACGAAGGGCACAGATACCTTCATATTCTAGTTGAGCGATTGCATAAACACGGATAAGCATATTTATTGAAAACTGTATGTTTCACATTTTAACACACCAAGAAACCGTTAACCTTCGTTCTTAGGAACTGTGTAGCGTCGCCTCAAGATGTGATTGCGGCTTCGCCTCTGCCAGCAGGAGTATTAGCAGCCTTGAGCATGGCTGTGGAATAAAAAAAAGGATGCAGGTCCCCTTGGTCGCCTGTTTTCGGGAGCTCGCTTTCGCAAAGGTAAAAAATACTAGAACGTTTATATACAGCATCGTTAGAGGGCAGATTATGACGCATAAAGCAATCGAGCGTCCGCAGGTTCACTGAACGCATTAGAGTTCCCTAGAGACAGTGTATATCAACATCCAGGTCACGAGATGTATGCTGAGCATTCGTGGCCGTCTACTACTTGTGGCCGTCTACCAGGAGGCCGGCTGGTCACCCATACATGCTCCGGTATGAGCTCAGGAACAGCGACCCAGCAGGCTACCACCGCCGGTTAACTATAAGGGTCCTGGAACCGAGGGATGGCGACGAGCGGACCGGGAAGTCGCTCGCACTCATCAGAGGTCCACCCATGAATGCAAAGACGAATGGACCGATGAACTGATAGCTGCCGTGGTCGCTCCCCGGACCTCTTCACAGGCGTCTTGTGTCTGCTCTAGATCGAACACCGCCTTTTTCTCGCGCTCTTCACGCACGGCGCACTACCACATGCACCTCGTCTTCCTCCTTGGTGGCCGTCGCAATCTTCTTAAAGTTGTCCCCGACTATTTCAATACACGTGTTTACAGGTAGAAAACAGACAGTAGGCAGAGGCTTTATGCACAAGCAGCATGAGATTAGGCGCATGGTTGCGTGGATCTCTCATGATAAAGTTGTTGTCACGCTACCACGAAAGCACAAAGCCTAACGGAACCACCAAGAGGGGAACCAGTATTCTGAGCAGCGGGAAAACATTCACCGTTAAACGCTTCTAGTGGGCATGAGTATACTATATCTAAATGACTCTGTGGGGAAAGAAATGAAGAAGCGACGGACGATCGCTACAAGTTCAAAGCTGCTGCCAGTCAGGCAACAGCATAGCCGAATTTGAATTAGAAATAGAGCCAAGTAATATCATTGATTATTGTTAATGTGTTAATAACTGGTGGTCATTAAGGGTAAGTGCCTGGGTTCCAAGAGATGGCACACGCGTGAGGGGGAGACAGAAAATTAGGTGGGTAGATGAGATTAAGAAGTTTGTAGGTATAACGTGGCAGCAGAAAGCACCGGACCGGGTTGATTGGCGGAACATGGGAGAGGCCTTTGCCCTGCAGTGGGCGTAGACAGGCTGCTGATGATGATGATGACGATAAAGAACCCCCAGGATGGCCTTTATGTCCCGAGCCCTCCACTACAGCGTTCCTCATAATCATATCGTCGTTTTGGAACGTTACACCCCAGCAATTAATATTATTGTTTATGCAATCAAATTTTTTTGCATTGATTATTTCATCTACTTACATCAATACATCATCTTCACCGTATACCGCTGGCTCGATGAAGCAATCGGGCCGTGTTGTCACGTGGTCAGTACAGTGAAGAAAGCGAATACTTAAGCCCGGTAAGATTAAACTCTTTATTGGGCGAACTGGTGCCCACAAGCAGAATGACGCTAAAAGTGCAACGATATCCGCACACATATCCGCACAACGATATCCGCACAATCGTAGCAGTGGTCGTCGGTCGTCCAATAATCCGATCACTGGGTTTACACATGGCTGATCAAACCTTGCGATGCTATTTTTGGTACTCTTGTTATTTGCATAATTAATTAGACTGCTCCCATCTTGCGCGTAATCTTGAACAAACAATTTGAAACAGTTGCGAGCATTTTGAAACGCTTCTGCGGGGCCGGCGCCGAGCGGTGATACATGCTTTTTAGGGCGATCTGCGTTCACCTAAACGTAAATACGCGCGCGTGACATTATTCAATAAAAAGGCGCAACACAAACGTTTATGTCTATTAAAAAAACGAAATTTACATATAAACACGGCCACTCCGCTCAACACAGTGCCGAAGCAAATTATTTTAAATGCGAAGCATTTCTTTGCAAGCCTTAGGCACTTTGGCCGTTTCTGTCTACGTATCTATCTATCTATATATCTATCTATCTAACCGCCTACGTCTGGGCGCTCTCTTGGTCGTCTCCATAACTTGTAGTCTACCAAAATTGGCATAGCAGGGGATCAGTGTATGACGAACACGATTCACTGGTCATGACATGAATAACGCAAAATACCTGTCGCGTACGTCATGAAACCCTTTCTCTCGGTCACGTGTGGCACATACCCGCATATCAGAGTTATGTTATCCGGGTACGTGCCACAGGTGATACAAACCTACACAGTAACCGTGAGCACACACATTGACACGCAAGGAATGTGATAATTAAAATAATTGTTGGGGTTTTAGGTCCGTAAACAGCGATATGATTATGAGAGATGCAACAGCGAAGGGCTCCGGAAATTTCGACCATCTGGTATTCTTTAACGTGCATCGAGATCGCAAAGTACACGGGCATCTAGCATTTTGCCTTCATCAAAATGTGATCGCCGCGGCCGGAATCGAACCGGCAACCTTCGGGTCAGTAGCCGAACGCCGTAACCGTTACGCCACCGCGGCCGACGCAAGGAAAATGAGGGAGCTGAAGACAGAACACCGCTGGAAGACGCTCAACTACCATCCATTCGTCCCCGTGTTCCACAACGTGAATTACGAAAAAACCAGGGTGAATGCTTCCCTACAATAAGCCTGCCGAGAGAGCCAGGCCTCTCATCATTACCGGTGACTTCAACATTGGATTATCAAGACCCAACAACGCCTGGTCCTTATACTGCGTGAAAGACGGCTTGGATATGGACAGGGCATCAAAAGATCTCGCTGCCACGTCCAGGACAGGAGACATCATAGATGATTTCATCGTAAGAGGCATCCAGGATTTCCGCCAGCTGCACGATACCTCGCACTTCACTACACTTAAACCCCTCGTAGCCACGATCACGAACGGATCCGATAACAAGTGCCGCTCCAGCTGCTGGTGCTCACTGATCACGGTGATGATGACCTTGTTCAAGAACTGTCAAGAACCCCTCCGACACATACACACAGGTTTATGAAATGTGCGTGCGTTCTCCGTCAGGCGCGCAAGTATAAGCATAAGAACTGTAACGCAACTGTAACGCACGTGCAGTGCGCCTGTGCGTCACTCGCCTGAGTACCATATATCTAGGGAAACTTTCCTAAATGAAGCTTAGTCGCGAGTAACGCCTGTCCTGTGCATCTCTCTTCTTTCTTTGTCCTGTTCGGATTCGCGCTATTCAGTATTGAAGAATATGAGCTCTACATATCAGCTTACCGCGTCTGGTGTTGGTAACACGCATGTTGCTGTTGACATCGTTACGCAACTTTAAACAACTGGTTATGTAATACATATGTGGCTCTTCAACATATGAGTGGGCGTATACCATTTGCACATTTCTCTAGCGTCATTCCGTAACGTTTCGCTCAATGTGAAAAATTGCGGCACAGTCACCATACCGCGCATTCTTCGCATCCCATTTATTCCCATAGTACGTGGGATCTGCCGATTTTTTTTTTCTGATGGTAGTTCTTTTTTTGTGCATATGATTAAAATTCCCTTTCTGGTGTGCCTCAGGAAAAATTGCTAGTGTTAATAATAAAATCTTATGTAGAAATTTCTGCAGTCTGCACTGGCCATCATCTATTCCCCTGGAGATTATCAGCGTGTCCTTGTTCGTGCTTCGAGAATGCGTGTTAAAGTCGTGTTCATGATGATCGCAAAATGTTTCTGGCAAACGTGGTGAATCCTGGCTCCTCATGCAACACGCAAGTTCCAGGTAAGGATTATGTTCAGGCTCACCTTAAATACAAAATTCGGCAGATCCCACGTACCGTGGAAGTCGATGTTATGCGAAGCATGCGGCGGGTAGGTGACTGTGGCGTAACTTTTCTTACTGAGCGACCCTTTACAAAATGACGCTAAAGAATTGTATATATTTTATACGCAGACATATATACGTTGAAGAGCTGCATATGTGTTATATAAGCAGTTGTTTACGGTTGGGTAACGCTGCCAATGACAACCTGGCTATTACCAACACCAGAAGCGGTAAGCTGATATGTAGTGCTTATACATCTCCCGAGAACGCACGCGCGTTTCACGAACCCGTGTGCATGTGTACAAGAAGTTTTTGACAGTTCTTGAACAACGGCATCATCACCGTGATCAGTGAGCACCAGCTGACTTGTTATATGATCCGGTCGTGATCGTGGTGAAGAGGGGTTCATGTGTATTGAAGTATGTGGTATAGTAGAGCTGTTGGAATTCGTGGATGCCTCGGTCATTTCGTCGACAAATTGTCTGTCGACAGAGCCGGCGACATGTCAGAACCTGTAGCCACCTTTCGCGTTGGTGAGGCATAGGCCGTCGAGGCTGGTAGGCCTGGATAGTGCTACGTAGACCAACATCTGTGGATGGTGTTTGCCCTCTCGTAGACTACCGGGGCGCATGTGGCCTACGTAGCCTAGTCTACAAATGGCTGTCAATCAATCTGACATCATCCTCGGTCAGCATGAGGCCATCGCCCAGCCTCTTAGGAAATGAAGAGGACACTTCATCGTTCTGGTGGACGAAGTGCACTTTACGATGCGGTGATATGGATATCATGTGTAACTTTCGTTAATATATTCCTCCGGAGTCGAGAAATGCTTCAATATAGCTTGCTGAATCATAGGAATACAAACATAATTTTTTATTAAACTGCTATAAAATCGGAGCCAACACTGAAACTACAGACTTCAATCTGATATGACGCCCGCATCGTAGGAGTACACATCGTAGGAGAATCATGTAGTGTTTATTGCTTTCTTGTAAAATTAGATAGGCAGCACCACAACCACAATTGACGTTGCACCGAAATTACGCCTGCGTAGGCTGTTTTTCCAAACCCATTTATAGACCTGGCGTGGCTCAGTGGTAGAATACCTGATTGCCACGCAGAATGCTTGGGTTCGATTCCTGCTGAGATCCTAATTTTCATTATTTCCATTCGTTGAGTCAACGCTGCCGATGTTGGTTTTACTTAACTCTCTAGCATTTAAGTTACCAATGTCTGTTCTTGCAGTTCCTGGGTAGACAAACTGTCAATCACCTGTGGCGCATACCCGTACACCGCGGCCCGTGGTAAACGGGTATGTGCCACACGTGTCTAGTGGAAAGGGTTTGACGACGTACGCGACAGGATTTTAACGTTATTTATGTCATGACCTGGCAGTCATATTCGTCAAATCCTCTTACCCTCCCATGCAAATTTTGGTCTACACCAAGTTAAGGAGGCGATCATGAGAGCACCCAGACGTAGGCGGCTAGATAGATAGATAGATAGATAGATAGATACGTAGATAGAAACGCTCAAAGTGCCCGAGGTTCGCTAAGAAATGCTTCGCATTTAAAAAAATGTGAGTAAAAAGATTAATACAATAATTTGTGGCTCCAATGAAATCTAATCGTCCGTATGCGGAATTCGAACACACTATTAGCATGAACTAATACGCAAATAAAAGAAAACAGAACGTCTTCTCCCAACGGCAGTTGGTTTCTTTCTGATTCAAGGACTGCTCTGTGGGAACGCCTTTACTCCAAGGCTACGAACTCGAGAGCGTTGAAGGCAGAATGCAGGGTAGTCTTTGCACAGGGAGGCAATAAAATTTTCCTGACAGTGCATTTCATGTCACAATCGCAAACTCTGCGTATAAAACGCGTATATCTTTTACGGACTTAAGAATGATCTGCCTTTTCTGCGACTTCTTTCCCAAGCATTTCCCTTACCTCAAGTTGATTATTAAATTTTTTTGGATAGTTCATTGCGATAGAAACTATGAGGGTACTTCAGGCGCATATTTCGCGTCGCCGTGATGTCCTGTTTGATCTACGAATCAATACCACCGCTGCGCGCGTCGTGTATTCGTTTGCACGTGAATGCGCGGGACCGCTGTCGACCAACGGGGCTGAAGCCGAGATAAAACGAGCCGGCCCTCTCCATACTCCATAGTGTGAAAGACGCATTGAGATATGAGAGGGAGGGGAAGCTACGTCTTACTGACAAGAAATGCATGCTATGAAGGACCGGGCATGGTCACTAACGTGCCCGAATATGCATCCTAGTGACACGTAACGTTCACCATGAACGTTCAAGCGGGCGTTCTTACACTGGGTCTTTATCAAAGATGGTCGGCGTGGCCGAGAAGTCTCATTCAGAGAACTGTTCATGTTTTCTTTGCAGGAATTGGACCGCGCCTTTTTCGAGCAAAGGCTGCTTTCGGAGACTTTGTACGAATGTGCCAAAAGCAGGCTGTAGAACTGGCCAAAGTTGTCTCCTCAACCGGCGTGCGGAAGGTTTGTACTGCTGTCGAAAGTGGTCGCATGTCATCACTAAAAGAACTGCGGTTGCCCGCGCCCCGGCGGTCGCATTTCGCTGGAGGCGAACCGCTAAAGAGTCGTGCGCTGGGAAAGCTCAGTGTTCTGTAGAGAACCTCATGCGTTCAACATTATCCGGAGACCTCAGCTACTGCGGGTCTCATAGGCTTAGCCGCATTGGAACCTTCATTCCCACAAACGAACCAATCAGCCATCTAAAGAATCATACCTGAGCAAAACATTGGTTCGGCTTAGTTGGTAATCGATAAATATTTACTTTATAACGCAGAACTCACTCAATAGACAGACATACGAATCGTAGCGCTTGTACGTATCGTGTTGTTGGGTAAGTTCTGCGCTTAGGAGCTAATAAGTAAAGAACGATGTTTTTATCGTATAATTGTATGGCACCTCACATCATTGCTGTGATATCACTATAGATGCTCCTGTAGTCAGCCGTTGTAGACTGCATTTTATACGATATATCTGCTAAAACATTGCAGACGCCGGTCACTTCGAAAGAATTTTCCATGCATCTGTGAGAGAAACAGTGTTGTTTAATCTCACGTGAACTTTTTGTACGTTCCCTTCTTTCTACCTCCCTATCTTTTCCTCCGGTAATTCCTTCCCCCAGTGTAGGGTAGCAAACAGGACGCACGTATGATTGAGCTTCCTGCCTTTCCTTCCTCTTCCTCTTTTTCCTCCTCCTCCGAGGACGTCCTCCTCCATACGAGAGGTCGCAGTGGGCCGTTACCCTTTGACAACACATGAGCTAAAGTAATTGTCTCATCTGGCTTGTTATCCGGATTCGTGCCTACGAAATCGCAACAGCATATATCTGTGGGAGATTCTGATTTTGTGTAACCTAATTGTGTAATCCTTTGTCTGATGTGCAGATGTCGTTAACTAGTCAGTGATCAGCAATTTTCATGCCCAATACACCACAACGTTCAAGCCCTATTATAAAACCCAGCTGATCACAATGTTTCTAGAGCAGTTGTCTAACAGCAAAGCTGTTATGAGATCACAACAGCTGATTTTTGTGGAGTAGTGTTCCGCTGGCGCCGCCGGCATCCGTAACTGCTATCGCGCGAAACGAGAAAATAAACATCCAGGATCGCGCGGGATTCGAACCCAGGCCCTCCTAGTTGCAATCAAGCATTCTACCACAGAACCATGCCAGCGCTTGGTACTCATTCGCAAAAAGACATTTACACGTGTTATGTCGGGCAAGGAATCACGTTAACATTAAATATAGCATGGTAGAAGAGTAAACTAACAACCAGGTGTTCTAGAATGCGAATTGTGCAACCAGAGGTCGTTTGAAGCTTCCAACCCATTACAAGGCGATCAGCCATAATTCTTCATCGGCATCAGCCAGAGCTTCAACAAAGTGCACATAATGCCTTAGAGTGTATAGGGGGTACCTCCCTACTTCGCAGAATAACGATTAGTGTCATGGTGGGTGCTTCCGTAATTCTCGAAAACGCAAGATGATTTGTGGCGTAGTTGGTACCTCGGAAGCGTAATTCTTGTAGTTGCCTCAAGCGAGTTTACAATAATCACCGCGCTGGCCTTGCGTTTTTTAGCGAGCGCTTTTGTTTTACAAATATTGTGGCGCGTGTGATACACAGCCCAGGCACATTTAGACAGCTGTCCGACGTAATGGGAGAAGAGGATTGTTGCCTCATATCATCATGAAGACATCCCCGTGAGCTTTAAACCACACACTAACTACAGCAAATATATCGATAGGCCGCCAAACTGAAAATTTGATAAATGCACTATAGTTTAAACCTTGACAGCTCATGGAGCTGTTAAAGAAGCGCTGACACACAATTTTTAACCTCTGTTTGTTGCTCTTCATCGAGGCTACTGACACGTTAATATCGGCAAGGAAATTCATTTTCCCTGGCGCGAGAGTAATGTCTAATTATATAGCCGTGGGTTACGACCGATGGCACTTTCCATTTCGAAGTGCATTTGGCGGCCCCATGACGTAAAGCGACATTTTTTTATGAAGGGGAACACGCGAGCTCGTGGCAAATAGCCTCGTAGCGCAGGTATGGCGCGGAGCAGGGGAGACACAAGAAAATGAAAGGAGAGAGCGGTACCACTCCATCTGTCTTTCCTCCTTTTATGTCGTTTTGTGTTGTTGTCGCAGACGAAGCTGTTTCAGCGACAATCCTTATCGAAAGCGACCACTGTTCGCTGAAAGTGCCAAACAAAGACAGATATTAAGAAGAAAGCGTAAAATTAAGATAGTGTGAGCACAATATTCACAGCATTCGTCCTTCATCTTCTTCACCTGTATATATTCATCATCACTGGGAGCGTGTTCCTCGTTCGTAGAATTGGTCAGGCCGCCCTGCTGAATAAAAGGCGTCGAGTCCTCGACATTGCTGCCGTCTTTCAGAGTGGTGGAGGCTGCTTTTGATCCTCAAGTCCTCTACAACGTCGAGGTCCCTGGAGCATCGTTCCGGTCGTCGTTTGCTCAGCGTACCCGCTGTCATGGCCCAAGACACGCTGCCTGGACCATCCGCGAACCCCGTCCAACCACCCGCCCCCGCATGGACCGTCACCGCCCGGCAGCGGGACCCACCCATCTTCTCCGGTCTCCCACGCGACGATGTCGAAGTATGGCTCAAAGAATATGACATGACCAGTGTGTACAACCAATGGGACGCACCTCAAAAACTTCGTCACGTCGCCTTCTATCTGTCCGACGTAGCGAAAACGTGGTTTTTTAACCACGAGGGCAGCTTCCCTGACTGGCCTGCCTTCTCTCAACAAATTCGGAGGATTTTCGGGACCCCAAACATCCATTCTGAAGCCTCGAAGAGGAAGCTCGACGGCCGCGTACAACATCCAGGAGAGACGTACACCTCGTACATCGAGGACGTCCTTGCCCTTTGCCGTCGCGTGGACTCCGCTATGACAGAGGCTGATCGGGTTCGACACGTCCTCAAAGGGATAGGCCACGTCGCGTTCAACGCTCTGGCCGTCAAAAACCCCAGCACCGTCGAGGATGTCATCACGACTTGTCAACATCTCGATGAACTACAAGCTATCCGATTGCAACCCGACGCCTGTGACATTCGGCCTTCCTCGGATGCGGATTTGCGTACGTTGATTCGCACTCTGATTCGCGAGGAGCTTCAAGCGCAAGGACTGTCATGTCCGCCAGCCCCACAGCCTCGCTCTTTGTCTACTGGTCTGCGTGACATCATCAAAGAGGAGCTGTCCTCCATGGCTTGCGCTCTCACGTCTGACATTCAGACGCCACCACCTCCGCCCCCGATATATGCGCAAATCGCTGCCATGCAACCTTCCTTGGCTCAAAGCGTGCATCCTGTTCCTGCTCAGACCAACTTAGCAGCAATCGCGCCACGTCCACCTCTCCCACCTACTCCTGCCTTCTACGCCCCCTGGCGCTCGTCTCGCCCGATATGTTATTATTGTGGCATTCGAGGCCATATTTCCCGATATTGTCGCAAACGCCAGCAGGACGAACGCCGCGGCTACGACGTATACGAAAGAGATTCGACGTCCCCTCCTAACCAGTACCAGCGCCGTCCTTCAACACGTTCCCTCTCCCCGTCTTCTTCAGCCGACGCACCTCGAAACTACCGCTCAGGACGTCACCGGTCCCCGTCCCCTCTGCGACGATGAACATCACCTCTACGACCGGTCGTCCCTATCTCTGAATACCGCTCGGAAAACTAGCTGGTGCAGTTTTTGGAGGGAAAGCTGCATCGCTCGGACAAACACCAACACCTTCAGAGGGCCCGGCCCAATTTGTTATTAGTGTATGCTGAAGGGGTGCCTATTCAAGCATTGGTGGACACGGGGGCCGATATTTCTGTAATTCATGCTGATTTGTGTCGTCGTCTCCGTAAGGTTACAACACCTTATAATGGCACTCCCTTACGTAGCGCAAATGACCTTACGATACGGCCATCAGCACAGTGCACCGTTCGAGTTTTCATTGAAGGGATCAAGCACCATATTCAGTTCGCCGTATTGACCTCCTGCGCTTATATGCTTATTTTGGGATGGGACTTTCTTTCTGATGCTGCCGCTTCCATCTCTTGTCGACAACGCCTCGTACATATGCAAGAGACTGATGCTACCGACGCGGAAGATTGGTCACGCCACCGTTTACGAACCGCCCAAGATTCCGTGGTGCCACCTGGCCACGAACAAGTTCTCACGGTTGCTTCAGACTTCATTGACCACGGTGACGTTCTAGTCGCTCCATCAGCCCGTTATATATCCAAAGGAATTGCACTAGCACCGAGTCTTGTTCGCTTCACCAATGGCACCGCCTTCCTCGCTGTACTCAATGTCACAAATGAGCCGATTCTGCTTCCTGAAGGCGCTGTTGTAGTTTGCGGCGTGGACACACAACCTGTCTCTGTAGTGGCTGCGAATGCTAGTGGGGCGGAACCACGCTCACCGACGGATGCTACTCTTGCTACGACTCTCGCCAATTCAATAAGCACGGATTTGACTCCGCCGCAAGCAGACGAACTACTGGCGTTGTTGTCGAAGCATATCTCTTCCTTCGACGTACACTCCCCTATTCTAGGGCAGACATCGGCGGCAGCCCATCGTATACACACCGATGGAACTTCTATTGTCCGCCGCCGACCCTACCGTGTCTCTTCTAGCGAACGCGAGATCATCGACAAGCACGTTGCCGATATGCTCAAGCAAAATATCATCCGCCCCTCCGCAAGCCCTTGGTCGTCTCCTGTCGTTCTTGTGCGCAAGAAAGACGGCTCGGTGCGATTCTGCGTTGACTACCGTGCCTTGAACAAAATAACTAGAAAAGATGTATATCCCCTGCCTCACATTGATGATGCTTTAGATTCCTTGCAAGGAGCGGTATATTTTTCCAGCCTTGACCTACGCTCGGGTTACTGGCAAATTCCCATGCACGAGGACGACAAGGAAAAAACTGCCTTTGCCACACCCGACGGACTTTACGAATTCAACGTCATGCCTTTCGGCCTCTGCAATGCGCCAGCAACTTTTGAACGAATGATGGACACTGTACTGCGGGGCCTTAAGTGGAAGACGTGCTTATGTTACCTCGACGACATAGTGATATTTTCTTCCACATTCGAACAACACCTGCAGCGCCTAGACGAATTTCTGGCGTGCCTCGCAGCTGCTGGTCTCCAGCTGAATACCAAAAAGTGCCGCTTTGCAAGCAAAAGTATTAAGGTATTGGGACACCTCCTCAGCAAAGACGGCATTCGGCCTGATCCCGACAAGATTACCGCTGTTCTTCGCTTCCCGACGCCTCATCGCTCCAAGGAGCTCCGCAGCTTTCTTGGCCTCGCCTCTTACTTCCGGCGCTTTATACGCGGCTTCGCCACCGTTGCCGCACCGCTTCACCAACTCCTTTCTTCGGGAACGTCATACGTATGGTCAGACGAGTGCCAAATGGCTTTTGACACCTTGAAAGGTGCCCTCACGTCAGAGCCAGTGCTTTGTCACTTCGATGACACCGCACCCACTCTCCTCCATACTGACGCCAGCGGTCATGGACTCGGCGCTGTTCTATTGCAACGACATGAGCGTTCTGGCGAACGCGTGATCGCATACGCAAGTCATACCCTCACATCAGCCGAGAAAGACTACACCATCACTGAGCAGGAGTGTCTCGCCGTTGTCTGGGCCATTCAGAAATTTCGACCTTACCTCCACGGACGCCACTTTACGGTCGTGACTGACCACCATGCTTTGTGCTGGTTGTCGACGTTAAAGAATTTGCCTGGATGTCTCGGTCGCTGGATACTCCGTCTTCAAGAATACGACTTCGACGTTACGTACAAATCTGGCAAGAAACACAATGATGCAGATGCCCTTAGCCGTTGTCCATTACCTCCGTCGTCAAACATACCCGGCCTGTCGTCATCCGTGAGCGACCCAGTCAACGCGTCTTCGTCAGTCCATTCGCTCGCCGCTCTGAACGTGCTTCCTTCTTTCCGCAACGAGACGTTCGCGTCTCGTCAACGCAGCGACGCTTACTGCCACTCCATTATGCAACGCCTTCACGGCTCGTCTCGTCCTCCCAACGCCCGCGCCCGTCGCCAGTTGCAGAACTTCAAGATGGAAAACTCAATCCTCTACCGCTTTGTATTCCATCCTGAAGGACAGCGTTGGGTTCCCGTCGCTCCTCGTTCACTCAGAGCACAGATATTAGAAGCATTTCACGACGACCCCAAGGCTGGCCATCTCGGCATTCACAAAACATATGAACGAATTCGCAGTCGTTTCGCCTGGCCTGGACTCTCCACCTGCGTAGCACGATATGTTGCTTCATTCTCGCTCTGCCAGCGCCGCAAACGACCCACTTCATCTCCGGCCGGACTCCTACAACCTCTTCCATGTCCTGACGCTCCATTTGAAGTCATTGGCATCGACCTCTACGGACCACTGCCAATATCAGCCACCGGCAAGCGATGGATTGTCACTGCAGTCGACCACTTGACAAGGTACGCCGAAACAGCTGCCCTCCCTTCAGGATCAGCGGAGGACATCGCCACTTTCTTCCTGGAAGCTATCTTTTTGCCACATGGCGCGCCGCGCGTCCTTTTGAGTGACCGCGGCAAGGCGTTTCTCTCGAAACTACTCGAAGACGTTCTCGACGCATGTAATACCATCCATAAGACGACTTCCAGCTACCATCCCCAGACTAATGGCCTTACAGAGCGCTTTCATCGAACTCTGTCGGATATGATCTCCATGTATATTAATGCCGACCACACCAACTGGGATACCATCCTGCCATTCGTGACCTTTGCGTAAAATACCGCAACGCAGCGCACCACGGGCTATTCACCCTTCTTTCTTGTTTATGGCCGTCAACCGACATCTCCTCTCGACGTCTCCTTTTTTGATGTCCCCGTGGACTCGTCGGCGTCATCGAGTGCGCACTTAATCTCTCGCCTGGCCACTTGTCGCCACCACGCCCGCCTCAATACCGAGGCAAGTCAACAGGAGCGCAAGACTCGCTACGATGACGTTCATCGCATCGTTCAGTTCAATCCCGGAGACGAAGTATTGCTGTGGACCCCAACGCGAGTTCCTGGCCTATGTGATAAGTTTCAGTCACGTTTTATTGGCCCCGACGCTGTTGTCGAGCAAACTTCTCCCGTGAACTATCGGGTAACTCCCGTTATCATGCCTTCCGATGGTCGTTGCCGTGGCATGGAGGTTGTTCACGTGTCACGCTTAAAACCATTCCTACGACGTACGGCATCGCCATAAACAGCGGCCTGGTTGGCCGCTTCCGCGCGAGGGAGAAATTAGTGTGAGCACAATATTCACAGCATTCGTCCTTCATCTTCTTCACCTGTATATAATCATCATCACTGGGAGCGTGTTCCTCGTTCGTAGAATTGGTCAGGCGGCCCTGCTGAATAAAAGGCGTCGAGTCCTCGACATTGCTGCCGTCTTTCAATATATTCGCGACGGGAGTGTGTAGTCTAAAAAACTGGGCACTCTCTTTCGTTGTGCCACATTTCACTCTTGTTTCCAGGGTAAATCGCTTATTTTTGAGGCAAGGTGTAGTAATGCTCTCAGAAAGGGTTAACCTACTTCACCTCAGCAGAGTAATTGCCGAAATAGAGTAGCACGACCGCCCCGAAGAGAGTACCAATACACCTCAAGATAAAACAGCAGAACTCGGGGCGAAATTGGGCTTTAAAATTGACAACTTGATGACTAAATAACGAG
Source organism: Rhipicephalus sanguineus (assembly GCF_013339695.2). Classification (NCBI taxonomy): domain Eukaryota; kingdom Metazoa; phylum Arthropoda; class Arachnida; order Ixodida; family Ixodidae; genus Rhipicephalus; species Rhipicephalus sanguineus. The sequence continues at coordinate 95,104,575 of NC_051183.1, forward strand.
CACTACGACGAAAATTAAAAAAAAAAACGTTAGAAAGAAGAAATAACCGAGTGAGTTTCGAACCCACGACCTTAATGCGCATTTCAGATTGCGTGCCCGACACGCTACCGCGACAGCACACTTGAAAACGGCATATGCGTTCTTTTTTAATTTCAGAGCCGAATAACTGCGCTAGTAATGACGCACAAAGAATGCTAACTGCGCTTCAATGCCTGTTAACTGCGCGCGTCTTATCATGCCTCGTCTTTGTCCGTGTTTACTAGCGCAGTTAATAGACTTTAAAATGAATGTGAACCAACTTGCCCAACTTGGTACTCTACGACTTGGTAGAGTCGTAGAGTACCAAGTTGATCACCGACCTTACCAAGTAGATCACCGACCTTACTCACAACATGAGTAAGGTCGGTGATCTGTACTTTCTTTCGCTTGATCAGAGACTCAGATTTGAGCGAGTCCGTACATGCAACAACCAAACAGAGCGTAGTTCATTTGTTTCTTTTGTGCTTCCCTGGATCAGAACATCAATGGGGCCTGTTTTGAAGTAAACACGGCTAGCTAACCGAAGGTATTCCCGGCATCCGCAATGACTCGCTAAGCGATTGGTCATTTCTCTGCAGACAACATCGTACATCTGAACTGCACACTCAACGCTTCAATCTTTGCCACTCCCTTGGACATTTTTCGGTCATACTCGTTCACGTTTTGCGACTACAGCCGTAATGTTTGCTCTAACCGTTACTCTGCAGCCGTAATAGTTGCTCTAATAGTTGCTCTAACCATTAGGCCTAGGGCATAATACTCCGTGTGAGCCGTTCGTAGCGAAAAACGTAATTACTGAAACTAGAAGAAATTAATGCCCGTTCGAATTTACTTTCGACCATGACCGACTGAAGGAGGTGATATTCTCTTATTTAACTACAAAAAATGCGAAGCTAAAATACGCGGATATTGGGCGCTCCGTGTGTCTACCAGCGCCGTTTCAGCGCCGTTCCAGCACTTCCAGCGCCGTTCCAACACCGTTTTTATGAGTCGTGTCCAGCGCTAACAACAAAGAAATGCAGTGCTATTTACTGCATACACGTGGGCTAAATAATGAGTGGTCATCGACCGCGGCACGCCGACACATCGATATAGATGAGGACCAGGAGTATAACGGCGTTTTACTCTCTCATGCCAGAAGAGTACATGAGAATTCCACTCTCTCCAAGAAAGGCGGAGTACAAAGCACTTTCACTCTCTCCTTTGATACAGAGTGAGCAATGCATTTCACTCCATGCGAGGTTTTCCGAGAGTGAAAGAACGCTGTGAAGAGCAACTCGGCGTTTTTCCTCCTGCGATACCCTAACAAGTTTTTTGAGTGAACGGAGTAGTAGAGACGGCACCTTTTCCTATTATTTTATTACTCCGATACTGCGCTGCGGCACATGTGCGGTACGAGGTTATCTGCCACGCGCTCGCGTGTTTGCTTTCATAAAAGGACAGCTGTACTCGACGTGCATGCAAACAAATATTGTCACGTGACGTCACTGGCCACCTTCTGACATTTCGTCAGCGCGGCTCTTTTGTCTGCTGTGTTGAGCGCTGCGAGTGCTTGTTACAGCGAAAGCTGTTATGAGATCATTTCACCGGCCGTTTTTGGCGCCGTAGTTGTCCGCCGCCGCCGCCGCCGCCGGTGTCCGTAACCAGTATCGCTCGAAATAAGAAAAAAAGCCAGGATGGAACGAGGTTCGAACCTGGGTCCTCTGCGTGGGAGCCCAGCATTCAACCTCTGAGCCATGCCGGTGCTTGAAACTGCTTTGCAAAAAGGTCCTATACAGGCTTCATATCGGGAAGGAACCACATTAGCATATGCAATATAGCGTGGTAGAAGAGTAAAATAAGCACCAAGTGTCGCACAACGCGAATTCTGTAACCAGGCGTCACACAATGCGAATTGCGCAACGAGTAGGCTGTTGAATGCTTCCAACCCATTACAAAGGACTCTGCCACAATTCTTCATCATCAGGCACAGCATCAACAAAGTGCGCAAATTGCCTCACATGGGTTTAGCAGGTACCAACGCTCTCCGTAGAATCACGAAAAATGGCACAGTGCCAGCTGCCCTACTTCTCAAAAACTACAATGATTAATAGCGTAGTGAGTTCCTCGCAAGTGCACTTGTATTGGTTGCCAAGAAAGCCCATAAGCGCATGATCCCCTTCCTCGGGGTCTCAATAAAATTACAATGATTTAGAGCGTAGTGGGTTCCTCGCAAGTGCACTTGTATTGGTTGCCAAGGAAGCCCATAAGTGCATGATCCATTTCCTCAGGGTCTCAGTTAAGTTTTTCGCCCCCCCCCCCCGTCTCTCTCCCACGTCAACGTATGTTATACAGCATGACGGGAGAGGGAAATAGCGATCGGGCGTCACCCAATGCAAAAAACATAACTGGTGGGCCGTTTAAAGATTCCAACCCATTACAAGGTGCTGAGCCATAATTCTTCATTGTCATCAGTCGTCGCGTCAACAAAGTGCACATAATGCCTTACAGACGTGTAGCTGGTGGCTCGCTTCTCCGCAGAATAAACGAATAATTGCTTAGTAGGTGCTTCCTAACTTCACAAAAATTGTGATTTATGGCGTAGTGGGTACCTTTCTAGTGTACTTGTATTGTAGCCCCAAGAGAGCTTAACGGGCTCTAGAAACGCCGCTCTTCCAGCTTTCGCTGTGACTGTGCTGCGGTTTCAGCGCAGGCCTGGCGTTTTTTTTTTTTCTTCGATAGTCAAACCATTGCGGTTATCTAGAGCTTCGATCGGAGAAGGAGCCGGGAGGAGTACAAAAGTCAGTTAGGAAAGCTCGGTCCACTGCGCAAACATTTCCGTCGGCTGACATTTTTTGTTATCTTTATTGTCATCAAATAAAGGCAGCGATTAGCAAAAGCCGCAGTATTACACGTGCTGAAGAATGTTCGCTTCGACCACTTCTCAAGCAGCATATCGGGAGGTGACGATGGTTGCAGCATTGGCGCGACCTTCACGGCACTTCGTTGCGATCCCTTTGCCTGCTTTCATGCGCTCGGTGTTACGGTGTTCATGTGTATAATGAAAGTGTCGTGATGTAAAACTTTACTGACTCGTGCTTAGATCGGGCAACTCTCAGTTGTAAAGGTATGTAAATCCCGCTTAGGTATGTACGGCGCACATGTCTTTGTTCATTCCAGGCGATGTGGGACAGGCCTTATCGCACGTGTCAATGGCGACGCTACCGCGTGATAAAAATAGCCGAAGCAATTATGTGCCAGCTACGCATTACGACCCCGAAAGCAGGGAGCATTTGTTTGTCCGTAGACTTCCTAAAGTGTGCGGATACACGGTTACCGAAGCCGTTCACGGCCTCAGTGGACTCGGTAGCGCCATTTTGTGGCGTTTTGTTCGAGTAAATTATATTAGAACTTCATTTTTTTTCTGTCGCGTCTGTATTCTTGCCGAAAGAAAATAATGAGAGTGATGTGAGTTCATTATTATCTCGCTGTGAATGCATTACACACTTTCAGTAAGTGGACAAGTCGCTGCAATGTTAGCTTTATGCGTACCTCGTTAGGCTGTGCATCATCAGTTGTCCCTTCCCGAGTTGTCGAACACGTACGGGTACCCGTGAACCCAGCCAAAACTCGTGACAAAGGTTCTTTAGAAAACAGAGGCTTGTAATGACTACATCGATAGGTGCTTCACTTGATTTGGCACTTGCGTCGAATTGAAAGCTCAATTAAAATGGCCTTAGGCGCATTTGCGGCTCATATTTTACAGACGACGCCTCTGTTCGCCCAAAAGTGCGATGTGACAGCCAAATTGTATTGACATTTCTGTGTCAGGACGCCTTTCAAGCAGTAGTTGTAGGAAGCATTTCCTGAAGAAAAATGTCTGCAGTGTTTTCTAACGACGTTCCATTTACAGGCGATACGAGCTTACTGCCATTTCCATAACATCTGTAGAGAAGTGGTTATGGTGAAAACACGGAAGTTGGTATGACTATAGGTTCTTTTTCTGCACTCTGACTGAACATCCCATAACATAAGGCTACTATATATCCCTTCAAAGAACATTCTCGTTCATACAGGCTGAAACACCCGCACAGCTCGCTCTGCTAGCGGCATTTGGTTGCATCCTCACATATTGGTTGTGCACTATAATTTTTGCCATATCGCACTCTTTTGATTGCGAAGCATTTCCCAGCGAATTTCCGCCACCATGAGCGTATCTATCTATCTATCTATCTATCTATCTATCTATCTATCTATCTATCTATCTATCTATCTATCTATCTATCTATCTATCTATCTATCTATCTATCTATCTATCTATCTATCTATCTATCTATCTATCTATCTATTTATGCTTCGAGTATGCTGCGACATGAGTTTTTGTCAAGCAAAAGTGCCAAGTCGTAACATCACAATCACGACATGCTTTTCACGTACAGGATGATTTACACACCACGGTCAACTGGTCTCGCACCAGTTGGTACGGCTGCGAGAGCACACAGCGCAGCAGTTTTGGCGTGATTGTATGACGAACGCATGTGACGGGTGGCAACATGAGAATCATGATGTGCTTGTCATGTACGACATGATTTGCATGAAGCAGATTTGGTGCGCTGGAAGCTGTTTCATTCACTTGATATACATCAAAAGTGGCATGGCATGTCATGGGCGTTGGACCAACATAAATAATACATAGACACATGAAGAAAAAAAAAAGAAAAATGACATGCATATCAGGTATGGCGTGCTTAACGTGCGACGGCCTTGGTGCGTCACGGCGGCTTCATGAAGTTTATATGTATGAAAGTTCGCATGGCATAACAAGAGTGCATGACGAACATAAATAACTCACCAAGAATTGTGAATACTAGAATATAACTTTCATTAGGATGGTATACAGCAGAATGTACGTGAATGGATACGTGATAAACATGTCAAAGTGAACGATATGTCATCACATAAATGCCTCGATTTGGGTCAAAACGAGGCAACGAGTTGTATGCAGCTCCTCGCTAACATCTTCGCATTAAATCGATTCCCACAATGCTGGGGACCTGCCGGATCTTCTTTCATGCATAAGCTTTATGAAAGTAGTACGGCATTTTCAACGCAATGGTCGAACACCCCAGCATGGTGTGTGCACGTGGGGGAATCAGGAGGCGCATATGCTGCCACATACTTTTATTCACTCGGACCTGTACCGTCATTGCTTAAAGAGCTGTGTTATCTACACGCAAGCTTTTAAGAATATTGGCGGCGAAGGGCCCTGACGTTTTATTTAGGAGCTGTTTACTCCCGCAACATTACTGCCGGTAAGCCAAGGACCAAACGCAGGGCATTGTCATTTTTTTCATCCATTGTTAGGCATGTCGTCTTTTAGACTCAGCCAATAGCGGGAGGGGGCGCTGGTATCAATCCTTGCCACCCCCCCCCCCCCCAATAGTGGACCTTGTGCACACCTATGTGCCCCAGAAGGAAGTGGTAGTCCATCGTCGCTCCCTGTCCGTCAGTTGAAGCCAGTGTTCAGGACACGAGCTAGTCAGTGTATATCATAAAGTTTCACACTTTCCCAAAAAAGTTCAAAATTTGTTCACGTTTCGGTTTTGTAAGGCGGGGAACATATATTTGTCAAGCCATAACTCTCTTTCTCGTGCAGGCTGCGCTAAAGTGCGCAGAATATGTCACATAATTCTGAGGATTCGGAAGCAATCTTTCAATAAAGAAAATGCTGTACAATACTATTGCCGCCTCCATCTGCGCTGTCAGATATTGTGCGCTATTTAACGTCAAGGCCAAATAAGTGAACAGTACATACAATATTTTACCTCACCTATATTATAAACATTTTTTTACAATTATACAAATGGGCTCTCTAATTTGGGCATGCTCTTACCTTCGCATTGGATGCCTTAAATTCTTACTTCTTTATTTTATTCCATTGCTGAACAACGAACAACCCTTCCGTGGAAATCACGCATCGCACACTAGGACATCACTGAAGATAATAGGCGTGCGCAGGGGGGGGGGGGGGGCAAGGGGGCGAGAAGGGGGGGGCGCAAAGTCAGCCCTATACATTGTATGGGGGGGGGCGAGAAGAGGGGCGCAAAGGTAGCCATAATATGGAGCCATAATATAATATATAGCCATAATATTGACATAATATGGAGGGGGGGGCGCTGCGACGAACATTCCCCCCCCCCCTGAAGGGGAAGCCTGCGCATTACTTATGCTGAAGATCAAGTGACTGAAACGGTATGATTTATGTTTGACCGATCACATCTATGACAGGTGATTATTCGGTCTGGCTTGCACGTATGCACGAGCTTAGTTACTGAGATTTTTATGGGCGAATCATCGACTGTTTCAGCCGATAGTTTTCGAACAAGCTTGCACTCTTGCCGTACCACAAGGAATAAAGCATAGTGACCTATATATACACGACATTATTTATTAAAAAACGGGAATGTAAAATATTAAGACAACGACAAGCGCAAGGGGGGGGGGGGGAGTGCTACGGAAGCGTACAGGACGAGATTATTTGCATTTTGCAGATACGTCGGTGGTGCATTGAAGACTGTTCTCTAAAAGGCTGTGGCATAGCCAGAAATGTTTTAGGGAGGGACGGGGGTGCACGTTGATCTGAAGCGGTGGCCGTGCTGGCAAGACTGGTCTAGTTTCATTTGGTACTCTGTGTCTCATGGCGAAAAAACTAACGTTGTGGGGGGGGGGGGGTGTCACGCGACCGGTGTGATACCCCCTGGCTACGCCACCGCTAAGAGTACTAATGCAGTGCATTTCATATAGAGTAATTACCAGGCTGGCTCGAATAGAGCGATTACAAGAATGTAATTACCTAGAATAGAGTGATTACCAGGCTGGTGGTCATAGAAGGCATTTAGCTCTAATGCCGTTTGTATAAAAAGCGACGGCGATGAGATGGGTGGTTCCGCATTCCTGTCCAAATTTTGAGTTTTCGGTAAGTTGTGCATACCTATTAGAAGGTGTTGTAGCTTCGTTTTTATCAGCCCAACAGACGTGTTTCACCGTCATCGTTATTGCTCCTCACGAGTTTGCGCTCGCTCCTATGCACAATAGCCAACGTTTTTTATTCGTGATGTTCTATTAAAAAAAGAGTATTCCTTTCGGACGTGCCGTCCCTTGTTGATTAGGACAGCCTGGTAACCGGTGGACCTTGAGGTCCACCATAGTAGGACCTTGTCAGTTCGCATAACAGTGTTTTTGAGTGGTTTGAACTAACGTATGCTGTGGGTGTTTAAATGTATTTGTTCCTTAAAATTAGCTTTTCATAATATTTGTAGTGGGCTTCTAGACATAGCAGGGTCAATTTATTTCGCCCTGTATATAATAAAGTGCGTTCATAATATATACTATGAAAGCAGAAAAAGTCGGTGGTTCTGGGGTTAGTGCGCCTCCTAGCTGACTTCGCGGCCAGAGCATTTCTAGGCTCAAGTTTCTGTTCACTGCCCTACGGCGGAAGTTTTCTTTTGTGTTTTTACCTGTGACAAGCATTTTTACAAAAGTGCTTCATAGTCTGCTCCGCACGGCTTCGCGAGCGTCATTTGTGTCACCAAAAAGATGTCAACAAAGCGTTGTTGGAACACGACATAGAACACTTCCATACGGAAAATCACAGCCAGGATAAGTTGGGCACGGTCATTAGCAATTTGAAGGAGATAGTAAAGGTAGTTGAAAGCTTTAAATCGATATTGTGTAGTTCATAGGTACGCCATCCATTTTCAGATGAAAACACAATAGGACAAGGCACCGAAGTTACGTAGGCAACCTTAAAACTGCCATAAGAGGTATGCCCCACAGAAAAGTTGCAGAGCAGGGCAGCATACCCGGCAATTTTATCGACGAGTGAGTGGTTATTATATTACAGAAACATGCGAGAATGCGTTCGCTCAATGTCCCAAAACTTAAATGTGCCACTGAGCTGGAAAAATGTTAACATCTTCTTAAAAGATAAGAACGGGAATGTTCCACATGTGAACTATTGACCCATCAGCTTAATATTTGTGTTAGAAATGCTTGAGGCCCCTGTACTTCGATTTAGATGCACGTTAAAGAACCCCAAGTGGTCAAAATTTCCGGAGCCTTCCACAACGGCGTCTGTGATACTCATATCGTGCCTTTGGTACGCTATACCCCAGCAATTATTATAAGCATAAATGTACACACGACAGGGAATCGAACAAGCGACCGCATGCACAGAAAACAGATACATACGCTGTCTATCTCAGCGGACAACAGGCAACGCGGTTGCATGCTGTAAAGTTGTGTGAAGGGGCTGCTATTTTATACGGCTGGTAACGTAGTCAATGGTGTTTTTCAGGTTTTGCGGGTTTAGTTTATCGGGCAGAAAAACCAACACGCCATTAGTAAGTTCCCCACTATTAGTAGTGGCGAAAGTACAATTCAGCATGAATTAGTTGCCGACGAAACGAAGCCAGGTTGCCATTTTGAAGGCGATGCGGACGCGGCCTGAGGACGCTATCGCGTTCTATTCTTGAAGGCAAAGGTCAAGCATCCCGCAAGTCCTTTCAAAGCAAGAATAGACCATTCCGGCCTGGTCTTGCAATTTCAGCGGTGATCGTGAGAAGGAAAAAAAAGTATTTGCAGTTAAACTTGGGTAAACGTTCAAGAACTATTTTTGCACTTTTTAAATGGTAGCTTAACTATCTCTTTATTTCAGTTTTTTCAATGTGGCATAGGTGCTCTCCAGAATGTGGTATGATCGTTTTTATGTTTTGGACATAATGCTGCACCTGAATGATAAAATAACATGTAAAACTGTGGGCTTCAGCTTTGTAAAGAGAGGACGTTTTCAGAAAGGTAGCACCTATAAAGCATGATGCCACGAAAGCTTGTTTTAAGCGACACATGAGTCGATAAGCTTTTAACTAGACAATGTGTAAAATAAGCATTATTGGATGTCACTTAAGTGAAGAAAATATATGATTAAAATAAGTGAAATGTTGTGCACCCTCAACAGCCTCCATAATCTGCTTGCTCAGATCATGGATGCCGATAATTGAAGCTGCGCTTATTGGAGCAGTGATCTTATAGTATAGTACAACCTAATACCAATAGAAGCTCCACCCAGAAACCCAAACCGTGCTTGTTCATCACGCCCTCTTAGTGTGTTGTACTAACTCCTTTTCGAAAGGAACGAGCATACTTTCTTTCTGCTAACGTAATGCCAGGCATACATGAAATTTGAACGAACAACGAAAACATCTTTTCGTATGGAAATAGATGACAATATTAAACACGCAGCAGTGTTCGATGTCACGTGGTGGGAGCATCTATGCAAATTGTATTTCATTCAGACGGCGTGGCTGTGGCCCGAGCTTAGGCTTGTTGTTCGTTTGTAACAGCCCGTAGCACGGTTGTTGCAGCAACGACGCAACGTCGTCAGACCACAAACACCCACAAGAAAGCAAGGACGGCAGCTACTCTTTTCCAGCTCCTGCAGATGCCTTAAGCAGTGGCAAGCGTTACTATATTGTCTCGCCGGGAAGTGTAGTAACGCTTGACATGTTCTCTATGTTCTTCTACCCACAGAGCTCACCGCAATACGCATACCTGAAGATACCAGAAGGGTTTAATCGAGCTGCCGGGAATGTGATGGTATGTTCACGGAGTTTACTTTTGGAATGACGTCCAAGTGCATATGGCAGCTTTGTCGCACTCACCATTTACTTTGAAATTGTATGAAAGCAAGACACACATGCATTGTCTTGTTAACGCAATTACGAATATATCGACCAGCTAACAGCGCAATAAAAAGACGAGGACGCAGACCAAGGATGTGATGAAACGAGGTTTAGTTGAGAGTCAGCGCTCCTGTCGTCACATCCTTGGTCTGCGTCCTCGTCTTTTTATTGCGCTGCAAGCTGATCGAAAATGAACTGTAACCAACTAGCAAAGATTTCCGTTATTGTTGAATATATCGACACCCAAGGCGTGTTTTCGAGTCGTCGTGATGTTCCCCATATATTCATATATTTTCCCAAGTACAAGTAGCAAATAAACATAGTCTTAAAGAAATTTAAGAAGGGTGTCGACTTGGGCTTGTTGGATTTTCATCCTCGTAAACTAGCGCGAGAAAGACGTAGACAGGGAACACAGAAAGTGACACGCGCAGCGCTCCGTGCGTGTCTTTCTGTGTTCCTTGTCTACGTCTTTCACGCGCAGCAGTTTACCAGGATCCTAAAGAAAGTTTTGTCTCAGGCGACTAATTGGGAATCGAACCACCATTCACTTTGTCCTTGCCATGACGACTCAGCCAACTCGGCCATGAGCGCACGTAACTCTAAACGCGAACGGCGACAAATTTACCGACATCCGTTAGAGTTGCCGGTGCAACAGCGTCTGTGAGCTGCAGGGGTGTCCTAAACGCATCCTTACTCAGTGTCCGCCAGATAGCGGCAGAAGCTAGTTTCAAGTAGAGTTACTGTATATGTTACCTTTAGGTAGCAGAGTTGCGCATAGGTCCGGCTAGCAACCACATCTATGCGGTGAAGTCGCACTCCGTTATTGCAGGTGACATGCCTACCGCGTCGTCGATTAACATGTCTGGCGCGTCGAAGACCAGCGATAAACATTGGCTGTGGATGAATAGTGTTAATTTCGCTGCAGCGGCGGCGTCGAGAAATACAGAAATTGGCCCGAGCGTCAGCTTCTCCGCAATGCATGGTTGCTAGCGGCGTTTGGAAGACAGATGCGCAACTCTGCTACCTAAAGGTAGCATATACAGTAAATCTAGTTTCAAGGTTGAAGCCAGCTTCAAGTTTAAAGCCAGTTTCAAGGTTGGAAGAGAAGCTAAGCAGTATGAAGGAAAGTAGATGGACAGAGAAGGTGTTCCGTTATTTTTATAGGAAGAGCGTGGACACACAGTTGAGAAAAAGAATTAGGAGGATCACGTGTAAATTTACGGCTGGTAGTGTGAGCAATATGTCAATAAAGAGCGTTAGGCGAAAAGTCAGAGAGGCGGAGAAGATTTACTGCACGGCAGCTATGGAGAAAAAGCCGGCTCTCAGTAACTACCGGAAGGGCAGAAATGAAATAAGGAGGGAGGCATATAAGGATAATTCAAAAGGGCAAGCGCTTTACGGTTTGAAGCTAGATCGGGATGCCTCAGAACGCGTAGTCATAGAGCGTGATTCCGTAAAGAAGAAGAACAATGCACATGCTGCGGGGAAGAAAAGGGAACGGCGGAGCATTGAATGTGCAGATATCAACCCAGGTGTACGTTTGGGCACGAGGCTACATGAAGCCGTGGGTTTTAGGGACAACTATGGAAAGCTGAAAACCCCCATGATTGAAATAAGTAAGATACGGTTAGAAGACAAAAATAGATAATGGAAAAAATAAGGACATTCTGCAGTAAAGGGCAGAAAAGTGGCCTGAGAATTTACGTTTTTTTATTCCTGTAGTAAGACAGATTTAATCGAAGTATAGGCGTCAGGCCAATATTAAAAGAAAGAAGGGGGAAAGTGAAAAGATATATTTTTTTGTCGAGCCTGGTGGCACAATTGTCACCGCCCCGTTTATGGAGGACGCTCATAGCATCCATCCATTCAACCTAGGGATTCTACATGACTGGTCATTTAGTTTCACCTAGACTTACTTTACGTGCTGAATTTGGGTAAGTGAGTTGCGCGTCTGATTTCTAAACAGTACTAGCAACCATGCATTGTGGAGAAGCTGATGCTCGGGCTCACTGTTGACATTTTGTGACGCCACGGTCTGAGAGCGTAGAGTACACACTGTGCTCACGGATGACTTGTTTTGGCAATGAAGCGAAATGTATAGCGCCATATCGCCTGTATTCTACCGCCAATGAATGTACTTCCACAAGTGGATCCGTATTTTCTACGTGAGATATAAAGGCAACTCCTTAAATTTCTACATGTAGCTCCTTGAGACAGCAAGCAGGACACATCAGCGATATACCTATATAATTTTCACTTTCACGTGTGCCTCAAACGCCAAGCGCCGTCTGTGTCGGTAAGCAATGCAGATTGCAGGAAGCCATCACTTTTCACAGCGGTACGAGGCGCGCGCCAAACCGGACTACTTCGCGGAGGAGTACAGGTGAAGAAGCTCTGGTCCTGTGGCCTTCCCTTCATTGCTAAGAAAAGTTCTGCGCGAGTATAACTCTGCTACTCTAAGGTAGCATATACAGTAGCCCTTGCTCCTGCTAAGGTTACTGGAACGGGAATGGTACCGCGTTCGTTTTCTCTTCGCCGCCGTACACGCTGCGCCCCTGCCGTGACTGGTTTACCTCATACACGTGGTTACTGGGCGCATAAATGATCCGACTAGCACACCTCACGTATCGGCCAGCGACACGCGTACGCATCGTGCTGTCCCTTGCATAGCGATCGGGTTCATGGCTTGAAAAAATTCACCGACGATTACGATACTACATAATGCCAATCCTGAGCGCAGCTCTGTGTAGGGGCAAGGCGAACTGTCTTTGACGTTTTGGTTTTTGGCAAGGTATCGATTACGCCATAAGACATAATTTTTGTGAAAGCACCCACTACGTCATTATTCGCCTTTCCGCGGATAAGAGAACTACCTGCTACACATCTGTAAGGTAATATTTGGAATTTGTTGATGATGCATGTGGCCGATTACGATCGAAAATTATGGCTGAGCCCTTTGTCGTGGGTGTGAAGCATTCAAGCACACACTCGTTGCGCAATTATCATTGTGTGATGACTGGATGTTTCTTTACTCTTCTTGCACGCTACATTACATAGGTAAACGCGATTCCTCACCAGACATGACGCCTCTATAGGGTCTTTCTGTAAATGAGTTTCGAGTACCAGCGTGGCTCTGTTCTAGAATACTCGAGTGCCTCGTTGACGTCCCGGGTTCAAATCCCATTCGATCCTGGGTATTTTCCCCACTTTATTTTTTCAATGTCTATCGGTTACTTTTATATGTGTATCGGTTACGACCCCGACAGCGACGCCGCACAGCGTACGAACGGGTGCCTAAATGTTGCGCTGGAAAGCTGTGCACAAGCTTCATGCTCGCGTTTTTCCACTTGTGTTTGAACAAGGCAAGCAATTCGGAATGTATCCAAATACTATTTTAAAGCGCAGCTCTTTGGCGCTCGTTCCTGCGTTGAGCGGCGTCGCCGTCACCGTTGCAGTCGCCGTCACCGTCGGTGGCGTGACCGATAGATTTGAGACAGATCTACGAAGCAGCCCTTCTCCGTTCACTACCTGAAGCAGCCGAGTGCTCGCTGCCTACCGTATTCTTGACGGTGCGAAAACGCCCGGTGCCGAGCAGCAATGCCGGACAGTGGGACACCCGCGATACCTGTTCACCAGGCTTCATGAGCCACGACTCGCAGAATCAAAGATATAGTATTGAAGCTTGGGCGTGTTGGTTAGACATCGGAGGGGATACAGCGCAACAGAAGACGAGGACAAGAAAGGCGACGCACACAGATCGCTGACATACAACACTTTATTGGTAGAAAGGGAAGGATGAATATTTATACACTTCGCTGACATGCGTTGAAGCTGACGCACGAATTACCCGAAAATGGTTGCTTAAGGTTCTTGGATATCAAACTGTGCCTCTCTAGCGAACATGTATGTTGGTATTTTGAACGAGGAGCGGAAAACCACTTCTGTCATTCCATTCCGCTCATTAAAAGTTAGTAAAAAAAGGAATAGCGAATGTGCGCCTCATCAATGCCCTTAGAAGGCCGTGTCCGCATTCCATGCAAAAAAGTTTTGACGCCCAGGTTAGCCGCTTGGTATCTGCAGGGTATACGAAGGCTCTGGTTTCGGCTGTGGCGGAAAAGCTGTTAAAACAAATCAGACGTGGTGAACATGACCGTGTATCAGTTGCGCATGTTGAAAAGAAAAAACTTGCTGTACTTCCGTACATACATGATCTGTCCCACAAACTTAAGAGGGTAGGGCAACGTGCTGGCGTTAAGGTAATGTTTTCCACACCGGAGAAGTTGTCAAGCTTTGCAAGTTTGCTTCGAGTGGCAGCCGTAATTGCTGTTCTGTGAAACACGAAAAGCAGTTTGTGCCCTGTACCACTGGCGTGGTATACGTGATTCCTCTGTCCTGTGGGGAGAAATACGTGGGACAGACTGGTAGGTGCTTGAACGACCGTCTAAGAGAGCACCACAACAATGTGTACAACACGGTTCAAGGCCACTTGGGTATTCATTGTCGTGACTGTGGCTGCGCGCCCTTCTTTGAAAAAAGCGAGGTCCTGGCTAGGCATAATTTACAGTTGACACGCGAAATCATCGAGGCAGACTTCATCAGAAAATTCGATAGCAGTTGCATCAGTTCTCCTTCGATAGCACTTTCATCCTATGAAATATCATATCTAAACAGACCATGAGTGATACGCCCGTGTGCGCAGTGGTGGTTGCTCTATGTAAAATGTTCAAAAAAATCGTCATCTGCCCCGGTTGTGGCGCATGTCAGCGAAGTGTATAAATATTCATCCTTCCCTTTCTACCAATAAAGTGTTGTAAGTCAGCGCTCTGTGCGCGTCGCCTTTCTTGTCCTCGTCTTCTGTTGCGCTGTATCCCCTCCAAAGATATAGAAGAAGCTATTTACAGAAGGCTCGGGCCACCAACGAGGCTGTCGTATTTATTTGCTTCGGGGTCGCCTAGAGTGAATGGGCTCTAGGCCTGGCTCTCCCGGGGCTCTGACGACGCGGCTCTCGTACTAACGAGGTTCCTTGAAACACTTGCGAAAAAAGCTAAACACGCTGAGAGTTAAAACATTCCACAGCAGGCGATGTCCTCGCTTTCAAGAAAACATGCCGCCGACAACTACACCTACTATAACCTGGCTCAGACAAAAGTTGCCCTGTATCGCTAAGGCTGTCGAGCGAGATTCCAAGAGGCCCACGTTCGGTGGCAGTGTGGGGCGCCTCTCACTCGCTCCAGGAATAATAGCTGGGGTTTAACGTCCGAAAACAAGGATATGATTATGAGAGCCGCCGTAGTGGGGGGCTCCGGAAATTTCGACCACCTGGGTTTCTTTAACGTGCACCTAAATCTAAGTATACGGGCCTCAAGCATTTTCGCCTTCATGTAAAATGCGGCTGCCGCGGCCGCGATACAGTCCAGCGACCTGCGGGTCAGCAGTCGAACACCATAACCACTAGACCACCGTGGCAGGTTACTCGCTCCAGGAACAAACCAGCACAGTACACACGGTAGTGTAACGAATACATGGACATTTATTACTACATCCTACGCATGAGACCTAACGACGGTAACATGAAAATAACACGCTATGATACCGATATCTCACACACAAAACGACATGGCACATACGAGGTAACACGAATGCGGCATCGTCGACGTTCTACTCACCATGGCAGTCCGTGAGCACGTGCCGCGGAATGAACCGCCTTCCTTCCTCCAACCTGCGCACGAGAGATGACCGTCGACAAGCAGTGTGAAATCCCAAAGAGACATAGAGCCGCTCCCAGAGACCAGCGTAACATCGCCGCCTTGCTGCGCCACCGCGCGACCACAGCTCCAAACCTCGCTCTGTTGCGACTACGCTATTTACGACGCCATTTGTGCATAGCGGTGAAGCCGGCGCGAAGGACACGCGGGCGCCATGAGGTGATGACAAACAGAGGGGGTGTGAGCACCCTCATGTGTTAGATGTACTCTAAAAAAACTTTTAGGACTTTTTGAGGCGAGTGCGCACTTGCCACGAGTCTCTTTGAATAGTCTCTTTATCAGCCTTTTTGAAGAGATCCGTGTATGTTCTTTTCGAATGAGAGTCAGTGCGCTCAAAAAGTGTACATTGACTCTCTTAGGAAGAGTGCACGGTTATCTGAAAGGCGCCTTGGCCGCTGCTGAGAGAGACGACTCTGGGCGGTATCTCTGCTAAGTGGGTCAAAGGACACAGATAGGAGTGTCAGGCGACTTTAAATTAACTTTAGTCAACTGACTTATGCTCTAGTGTCGCGCGACTACTGTTTGCAACAGTGAAGCATACATTTTCAGTAAGTCGCATGAAATTTCAGTTGTGCCCAGTGAGTGTAAGTAAAGAAGAGTTTAGTTATAACATTACTTTCATAAAACTCCTCAAAACAACTCGTACAGTTTCCAACGGAATAAATTAGGAAGTGCGAAACGATAGCCTGTCATTTACATTCATCAGTTGCCGTAGACATTGTTGACATATGTTGCTTGGTGTAGCAAAATAAAATTTGCGGCAGCATTATAAACAATGTCGCATGCTGCAAACAAAAACAAAGCGTAAATCGGCATCATGCTTTTACACTTATTCCTTATGAATATGGACAAATTAAAAAGTAGTGATAGCTGGAGGCATCAGAATGTGACTTGCTATGGCGTCATTCCTCTTTACCGTGAGAAGCCATGACAAATGGTATCTGAAAAACATTGCGCAACGTTGCGATGAGAAAACCGAATTGTAATATGAGTTTGCAAAACAGTTCACAAGGGACCTAGATGGACCAAAAATATGCCCACTGCACAGCTGCAAGTGCTAATACACATGACAGTCAACAATGTGTTTGCAATTATCGTGTAAAACACAACTTCAAATAGTACTGCACCTCAATTAGTAACAAACTTCCAGCACGAGATAATGCGAGCCTCTTTTAACTATTTTCCGGCACCGTGGTTACCCACGGTAACCTTCTTTTCTTCATTTTTTTTATTTTGAAGCACATGAGCCCCTCGCGTAAGATTTTACACGGCACGCTTTTAAAGCTTTCTACATAGTGACAGAGATGATGCTACTTCGTTTGGGCTTCATCGTTACGGGTAACGTCTGTTTTCATCGGGCTGCCGTCAACTTCAAGGCGCACTACACGACGAACGCGAGATATTTTTAGAGAACTGAAAGTATGTCCGGTTCTTATTATGTTGATAGCTCAGGACAACACGTTGTATAAGTAGCTAATACCAAGCAATCCAGAAATTAAGAGCTGTACTCAGTTAGCACGGAGCACTGCGTCGCTGATGTTCGTGGTCACCTTGAGTGACCATCGTGCATGAAGGGTCTTACAAGGCTGGTATTATATAATTTTTATTGGTGCTTGGAGGAGAAGTTATGAGAAATACTGTAATGAGCCTACAAGATTGAGACAGATGTGTGGCATGTACAATGTCCCCGTGCTCCTGCAGGGAAAAAAAGCACTGTTTTGCAGCCTTCCACAAAAACTGACTGGTAGAACCTCACTGCATGGTGGTCACCTGAGGTGACCACCTCATATTTTTAGAACTAAAGGTGCCAATTTTTTGTTGCATCAGAGAAAATGATTTTCTCAAAAAAAATTGGCCGTTGTTTGCACAAAACTCTGTTTCCTGCCAAAAATGCAGTTCTGTGCATAAAAGAATTAAACTACAAACCAAATTTGTAAAGGCTCATTTGCGTGCGTGCCACTGATCCCTATTCCTCAATCGTCTTGTCAAACGAAGCGGAGTTAAGGGCCAATTAGGGCAAAGGTCCTTGTTGACAGGGCGAACGGCGCTCATGGCATTCCCCTCACGACTGGCGGAGCGACGTACCGTGGCGGGCCTTTGGTTCCTCTAAAGGTGGCTGTCAACTGGTGTGATGAGACAGGAGAAACGATGCGAGATGCTGAGAATAATGAACACATGAATTGGCTATTTCGCCTTGAAATCATTTTTGGTTCTGCACACCATAACAATGCGTACCAATGGCTCGAGTGATCTGCTTTAAATGTGTCAACGGAAAGAAATGTTAACTATAAGAAGGTGGAACCTCGTCTTGCAATAGGTTCAGATGATGCGCGAATGAAAGCACTCCATCACTGAAACCACGAAAACAGCAACCACAGAGGACGGGAAAATGATACATGACGGCGGCTCCAGAAATGCGCGCTGTCCATGTTGCCGTCTTTAGCTTTTCACCATGCCGGTGAGGCGTGTCCTATTTAACCGACTGCCGCGTACGTGCTGGCGCGTCGCACTGTATCTGCGCCTCCCACTATAATATTTATTAAACAAAAGCCATTATATTTAATGCATCTTAGAGGCGCTGTTCAAAGCCAGAAATAAATTTCTGGGGATCGCCGTCCACACTTTCTAGTCCAGCTGCGAGAGCGAAGCGTGACGAGAGGGAGAGACCACGGTTAAGCTAATGGGGCGAGAGGGAAGCCTTGTGTAGCCAGTTCAGCATTGTAGCGAAAGGGTAGCAACATGGAGAGGATGAAGCTGCCTTGAGAGGAAGAGACCAATGGCGAAGCTATGGCGGAATTGGAGCTGGTGGTGGAGATAGAAGGAGGAAGCAGGAGCACGATTGGCTGTGCCGATGAAAGGAGTCGACCAATGGTTGCGCGCGCTCAATGCTTTGAGCCAGTGAAGCCTTCGAGCTTCCCAAAAGTTACAACTGTTTCTTTGCCTGCGACGTCCACTGGCACAACTTGTCTTTCTTAGGAGGCGGAAAGCGGACTCCGAAATGCGACGTAAACAAGCCTCTCATTTGTTTTGGAGGTGTCGTCTCGCGTCACCTCGCATTGGAGTTGAATTCCAATGCCTGCACACATATTGCTGTCGAATTCCAAGATGGCGAAGACGCGATCAAACAGCGAAAGGCACATGGCTAAGCAAAGACGAGAGTAAGAAGCAATATGGAGTTGTACCTAAGCAAAAGAAGAGGAATAACCGAACATAGAAGAGACATACCTAACCGAAATGAAAGACATAGCTCGAACAACGAATACAGATAGCCAACCAAATGCCAAGCTAAAACTGATGCCGCCAGCATCGTTTTAGCCTTTGCGACGTTAATTCAGTTGAAACTGCGCATGTATTCGCTTTAATTAACGTTCCCACGCGCGTATGCACGCTGCACCCCCAATATCGATGCTAACGTTATGAGGATGTACACGAAAGCGCATCTCAAAATAACATCTCGTACCTTCAGCAGTGCTGACAAAATCTGAACTCAACAAACAATCGCCCTTGATATTTATTTGCCCCACTTACATTACGGGAGCTTGAAAAAATTACACCGTCTCCCGCTAAAGGGGACCATGAGGCGATAGGAAGCCGGATGACTTGCACGACCGCGTTCCGTTGACATTCGTTGGGCATGCTACCGACCTCGCGTCGTGGAACGCGAAGAGGAACGCTACGCGCGCTGTGTCTTCCCTCTAGACTGGCCGTGAACTCTCACAGGACAAGCGGGGACCGCGGTCGACAGGCGCGCGAGAGGGGGGGGGTCGTAGGAGAGGAGAGAGAGGGGAAGGGGACGTGCATGCCCAGTAAAGGTGGTCACGCCGCACACCACCTTCACCGGACTGAACTCAGCCGGATGCTTCGGAGGAAACTATCCGCTGGCGCTTAATCCAGACCGGAACGTATCCGAACTTACATTTTCTCAATAAAGTGCACCCAACAGAATACCCTGCGCGCTGCCCATGGTGCTCTGAGAAACCCACATTAATACACATTACATGGACTTGCCGGGCCATTCCCGGCCTGCCTCCCATTGACCAAGCTAGTGTGGAGCGGTGGGAGGAGTTGCTGGCCAGCGATAACCTTGATGATCAGATCAGTTTGATCGACAGGGCACGCAGGGCGGCAACTGCCTGTGGCGTCCTGGACTGAGGGCAGCCAGCACTGCTAGATGGTACTTGCGGACCAAGCATCACAAACCCCTTTCTGTTAATAAATATTTTTCCTCCTCCTCTAGCTGCGTTTTAACTAGGACTCCTTGTTTTCGGATAAATAAGGAAAAATCCGATGATCACTCGCCGGTAAAATTTTTGACCATTGGGTCTTTTGACCATTGGGATGAACTACGATTTTAACGCGAATTATGACCCTGTTCCGTTTTTTATAGAAAGGGTATGTTCTAAATGGCCATTGGTACATCGGCCGGGTGGCCGATATGAGTTCACCTCATGTCAACAGTATCTCGTAGAGACCACCCATCGTACGTTAACCAAAGTGCTCGTCGCGCACGGAGCGAGAGACGCCATGCAGCGTAGGTAGGGCCCCGTGGAGCACGAGACACCTTCTTATACGGTCCTCTGGCCGCATCGGGGTGCTCCAGGCGACATGGAATATACAGATCTTGTAACGAATGCTTGCATCTACTACAACACACTTAAATGTCGTTATACGTAAGAATTTGCGCGTGTTTGTATAAATGTGTTTGTGTGATCAAACCTTCCAGACAACTAAAATGCGCTTCGTGTGTTCTGAAGTTTTTTGTTCAGATGTCATTTCATCTAAGACATTGGAGTAGAGAGAATAAGGCATAATTAAACTCCGAACTTTAGAGAATTGGAGATTTACGAAAAATCAACTCCGCTGTAAACACCGAATATCCGCCAAAACATAAACTCTGAAAAACACCCTCTGAACTTCAAGACAAACAAACTCCGAAAAAAAACAGAACCCTAGCTAAAATGTACACCAGCCAATAAAGTGTCTTGCTCGTATAGTACAACGTCAGTGGTCAAAGCTTAAGCTTTGGAACTGTTGACGTTAGCGCTGGACTTGCGACTTCGCACAATGCTAATGCTAACGTACACTTCGAGGTGCAAGAGGTTTGACATATTCAAAGAGCGTCGCGCTCTAGCGAATGCGAAACTTTGTGCTTGCTCTCCAGTGGAATGGCATAGCGATACACGGAGGCTTGCTGGGAGATCGGTTTAGCAGAGGTGAGGTATAACCTTTTTGACAGGTGTGGAGCGGAAAGTAGACATCCGTTGGGGCCACGGTGGGATCGCAGTATTTCTGTCACTGTCTGGCTCCAAATGGCGAGCGATGGAATTGGGGGTTCAACGACGCGCTAGGCACCAGAACAGTCTGCAAAAAAACCAATGAGATCATTCCACAATATAGGTGAAAAAAGGTCCGTTCCCTTATGGTAGTCGAACTATGAAATCTCATGGCGTTTTTCATTTGCAGATTTTCGAACCTAAATCCTGGAGCGAGCGCTCGGATTTCACCAAGCCAAATCTGCCAGTGAAACACGAGAATGCTCCGCGTGAGATTACAGTCGAAGTTCATAATGCACTCTTCACGCAAACTAGTTCCGCAAGCTGTTCCTGCTTCTGCTGGGTACATTTCCATGGCAACCCCTTGCTCACCGAAAAAGCATTACCAGGGTGACTCGCACTAGGTTCGAAATAGACGCATGCTGCTCGCCCTATTTCCCCCCGAATCCGTGACTTCGCGGCTGAGAAAATGAGAGCGATCCGGCGAGAATGGAGTTGCACTGAAACGGCCAGTGGAACGCGCGAACCCGCCCCTATCGATCAGTTTAATACGGATTCGCCGGCACGGAGGAAGAAATCCTGCTCCTTATCGACCAGCGCAAAACGCCATTAGCGAATAAAAGGGAACAGGAGATGGACAGCCGCTACAAAGCACCCCCACAGCATCGCCCCTTTTTAGAGATTGGAGGAAAAGAGAATAACACACAAAAAAAAAACAATTATTGTTCTGGACAGCCCTGCAGTCCAGCCAAGAAATGTTGCCTCTGTATGTGTTGCAAGGGTGCCGGAGGAGTGCATGGCTGTGTGACCAAACACTCTCCGGGGACGCGAATACATGGCCCGTTGAACATCTCGGCTGCGCTAACTGCAGAGTTGCCCTTGACTGTTTAGCACACCCCAAGTATTAGTAGAGGCACCTTTTCCACTTCTCGGCGGAGGTGCTCGACCATGCCATGGCTTTTTGTGTGGAATAGATTTTTGTACTATTACGTAGACTGAAAACTCGTGTAGGGACGCAGTTGTGTTCATGGGAGCGCTGAACTGTTTCAGATTCTGACTGGCATCGTGCAAGAATTGTCCGGATAACTCGGAGGCACGCCTGGCTAGTTGCGTTCCTTGAGTCCAAATGGGTAACATGTCTGCTGATGCAGCCCGTATTAAGTTACTTTCTATTACTAATAGCGCGACACAACTTTTACCATACCTTGTGTGCTCCAGCAATGTAGTGCTATTTTACGAAGTTTAAAAAGATGTGACGAGAGGTAAAACTTCGAAGACATACGACCGCTTTAATCTTCATTTTGACACAATTTGTCCTCCATTTCCTCCTCAGCTTATGCATATTGTGTTTCTTCTTTTGCTTTCCATGTCAGTTGCTTATGTCCTGCACATGAGTGAAGTTTTGTTTGAAAACGTGTAAGGTGGGAATGAAATCAGTTGCTGAATGTTTCTTTTTTTCAAGAGTTGCTTCATTAGTGCGGCCGTATACGCATTTAAAGCCAAGAGTAGCTCAACGCCAGCCAATATAAACCTGGTAGAAACCTGACGAACTGCGCCCTTCAGCAAACTCGCATAGACGCGTCGTGCTTCTCTGTGTGGAACAAAGCGAAAGGGTCTGCCGACGACAACAACTCAAGCGACAACTACGACAACAACTCTCCTTACACATCCCTGTGTAAGGAGGTAACGAACAAGCATATGGTATGGCATTGTATTAAAAATTTTATTCGGTATGAAGGTCAAACCTGGGTTGACGCTGGATGCTCCCACGTTGGGACTGTTCGCCCAAGTCCTTGAGACACATCGCGTGCCTTCTTCTAGACAGGCAGTGATTGGTCATCCTTTTTCCTTGCCACAGTCTATGAAGACCGCAGGGTACAGCCACATCATGTGGCCAACAATAACGATGTGGTTACACTTATTACAATTGGTTTAAATTTGCCGCGCCAGATATACCTTGTTAATTAATGTTCCGCAGATCCCACGTACCTTCAGAATCGATGTTATACGGAGTATGTCGCGGGAAGGTGAGTGGCGTAATTTCTTACATTGAGCGAAATGTTACAGATTGAAGCTCAAGATAAACAAATGACGGACATCATATACGCACACACATATGTTGAAAATTCGCAGATGTGGTATACAACCAGTTGTTAACAGTTGCGTAACAATTCCAACGGCCACATGGGTATCACCAACACCGTACGCGGTAAGCAGATATACAGTGTTTATGCTTGTCCGTTATGATGGGAAATGCACGCACGTTTCCCCGACATGTGCACACGCGTGGAAGGGGTTCTTGACAGTTCTCAGGTAGATGGTTGGGAGCGCAATACCGTTGTTATCGTGATTGATGTGCGCAACGCAGACATAGGCGATTCTGCTGCTTGTCTGTGTGTTTCCGGTGTGTGACGGCCGCCGAAGTGGGATGCGGCCTACTTTGAAGTTGCGCATCGCCGCGTTCTTATGTGTGGCCACGTCCGCGCACCTGCAATGAAGCCGCTTCCTGTGGACGAGACATGGGGTATCCCGTGATTGCAGTGGGCTCATCGCTCCAGGTTTCAGAAAGTGCTAACACGCCAGCTTCTGTGAGCAGAGCGTCTTTTTCGAAGTCGTGCACGGAAGCGTTCATAGACTACATTGAGAGCGACGAGCGTGAGGTGATTGCTTCGATTGTGGCACCTAGTGAATGTGGTAGCCCGGTCCCAGACAATGTCTAGAGGCCTCTTTGGTAGCCTAGTCCTGCCGTTGACCGGCGGTGTGTCGACAGCGCCGGTGACATGTTGGAACCTGTAGTCACCTTATGCGGTGGTAAGGTATAGGCCGTCCAGGCTGTGGCTGTGGCTTGTGGCTTGTCGACTGACTGTTTTGCCTTGAGTAGCCACTTTCCAAACATGCCTAGGGTGCGTGACGTATAACCTGCAACTTTCTTATGTTTACCATAACCATGTACGGCTTGCTGATCCTCAGGCAAACTGAAGCCGGCAGGTCACCCATGTCGCTTGTGTGCATCTTGGCCACCTTGGCCAGGGCATCTATGTCTACCTGCTCGTTGTTAGAGCCACTGATGTTATCGCATGCGGGATGACATAACACGTTGTCCACAGAGTCGAAGCAACGTACGTTATAGTGGTGGACGTCCGCAGCCGTATACCGTCAGGGCCTTCTTCGCGAGTCACAAAGTGGCCCTCAATCTCACGTCATACTCAGCCAGCCTGAGGCCATCGCCCAGCCTCATAAGGAATGAATAGAACAAACACTGCGTCCTTGTGGACCAGTGGATGGCAGTCGAACGTCTTTCAGGTGAGTTTTGCCTTCAGGTCCCTCACATGCCTTGCGTTTCAATGTATATGTTCGCGGTGACTGTGCTGAATGAGACTGTGAATCACCTGTCGCACATACCCGCATAACGCGAACAGTGGAATGTGGGTATGTCCAACACGAGACGGAGAGAAAGGGTTGCATGACGTACGCGACCGGCATTTTGCGTTATTACTGTCTTGACCAGTGAATCGCACTCTTCATTCACTGATCCCCTGCTGTACCAATTTTGGTATATTACAAATTAGGGAGGCGACCAGGAGAGCGCCCAGACGTAGGCGGATAGATAGATAGATAGATAGATAGATAGATAGATAGATAGATAGATAGATAGATAGATAGATAGATAGATAGATAGATAGATAGATAGATAGATAGATAGATAGATAGATAGATAGATAGATAGATAGATAGATAGATAGATAGATAGATAGATAGATAGAAACGGCCAAAGTGCCTCAAGTTTCGCTAATAAATGCTTCGCATTTAAAATCTGGTCTTGAGTGTGTCCTTGTGTGTAGCGAACGTAATGTGACCGCTTGTGCTCTGCTAAGCTTACCGTGTGACATTGGGTCTTCCCTTGTGGTCAGATGATAATGGTTTGTAAGTTCATTAGAGGTTAATAATCGAGGGTGAAGTGTAAGTTTCCATCATGGTCGGCCTGTACATTTTAGCGCCCAGTCATCATGGCCGGCCAGCACATTCTAGCGCTTTGCCTGGGCGTTGCGCGCCCTCTTCGTCCTCTGATTCATCGTCTGCTCACTCCCCGAGTACGTGCGCTGGCTGATTAGCTGATTGGGTGCGTGGTATACCTATCTAAGTCATGAAATGCTATGACGAAGTTAATTAAGTCAAGTCATGCTAAGAGCGACGTAATTAGGCCACATTTTGCTGATACCATGGTAATTACCAAGGTGCTTATTATGCGGCGCTAAATAATGACATATAAATTAGGACGCTACTCATCAGGATCATGCTAATGAAGCTATTCTAATTAGCTATATACTCATTAAGCCATCGCTAATTAAACATACCGATTTATTGTCGTGTTAATCAAACATTTCCAATTAAGGCAGAGCTTTTTAATATGTTAATTAGGTCTTAGCTCATTAATACCATAATAGGTTAGACCGAACTGATGTGCTCTTCCCCTCGAAGCACGTCGAGGAGACTGAGTAGACGAGCCAGGTAAAAAAAAACGCCAGGCGTGCACAGAAAGCGCAGTACAGTCACAGCGAAAGCTGGAAGAGCGGTGATCACAAGCTCCTCCGATGGCTCCAGGCTAGCACAAGTAGTGCAAGCTGGCTAAAATATTTTGTACGAAAGGAGCTGCTGCTTAGCGTCCACCGCGTGAAATGCGTGACAGCCACTCCGGCAACATGACAGTCGCGGATTCGACTGGGGCCTTTTAAGAATCAACGAGCTTGTGCCCGAGTTCGCGTGTCATTCAGTTTGATTCACAGACGCCCGCAGCGAAGATCGGGTCCGCCCACCACGTTTTGTTTTGCCCAGGAGCAGTGCTCACGCCTCAACGCGAATGATCGACACGATTCATCTATGAGCGCAATCGCAGACTATGCACACGCGCATGAAGAACTCAAGGTTATATCGTCACGCCACTACATGTCTCGCACTCAGCTTCACCGCGCTCACGACGTGCCACACACAGCCGTGGAGCAAGCCCCTCTAGTGGCATTTGCGGTGAGAAATGTTACTGTTTGCTTGTTTCTGGAGACATGATTTCTACCAATACGTTACTGCAGGAAAATCTTCAGACATATAACTAGCAGTAACTTGTCCATCTATTTATCTGTAATGTTCGATCAAAGCAAAACGAGCAGCACAGGAGCGCTATGTATGCAACCCTTGTTGCCTTCTAGAGTGGAAATTTCCTTGCTGCAGGTGACAGGGAAGAAATTCCCCGAAAGAAGACAAAGACCCACGAACACGCCTGTGGGAGGCGCGATGTTCAGTTGGTAAAAAGATAGCGCGACAATCACTCGGACGTCGGTGCTCTGTTGAAACGTTGAAACAGTGGTGGCGCTTTCGCATGCGCACGCAGTGTTCTCTCGAAAGAGGCCGCAAATGCCACATATGCGCTTGTGACGCCATGCTCGTTCATGTAGCCGCTTTTATCAACGCTGCTACGGCGCACTCCGCACTGTCTTCCTATCATGTGCGCCGGAGTGCGAGCTCGGAACAAACTCGTGTTCCCGAGAAGCTCGGGCCAACCTGCATAGCACCCCAGGTGCAAGAGATATCACTGTTCGTTCGACTTCATTTATGCCAACATTCCCAAAGCGCACATTCGCATCGCATCTCGCCGGGTTTTTCCATTAATTGTAGAGTACAATCTTTCTTTCCTAATTGTTAGCCTGGAGACAGCAGCATAAAAGGTCGCCATGACTCTATTTGCGCAGCTTAGGACGTGTGAGAATTGGTCCTTGAAACCAGACATTCTGAAACGTAGTTGTAGTAGCGCCATCTAGTAGACAGGTCTATGATTTTTATGCCTAAGAAAAAAAGGAAACACGCTACACGTAAAAGTAAGTTGATAAAGCTTCACTTCTTATTCTGCACTGGTAAATTTGAAGAGTGCCACGTACTGTTCAGAGAACCGCCATCCGGGATTATTCACACCATAGAGCAGGCCAGTAAGACTTCGTTTCAACTTCAAAGTGTCTCTGTAGTTGCAATATGACTCGCTTGAAGTGGAATAACCGCTGATTCAAGGAACATTAAAAGGGTATCATTGTGGCCAACAGTAGTAACGTAAGCAATTGGTCTTAGACCAGCTGTAGGCGCTGCTGTTACACTGTCACTTTTAATGCGAAAGTAATGCAAAGGTAGCTAGTGAATCAATTGGAACTCACTAAATCACAAAGCAGATCAAACATTCGCAAAAAGAGGCTGCGTAGGACAAACAATTATTCATAGTGTCTTTTTGTCCTTTGGAGAACCTTTTGAAATAATACATTTACCACGCCACGAAGTATTATTTCGCGAAGATAAGAATTTGAAGCGTTATCTGGACGTGACTCCCAATAAAAAAAAACTGTTGTTTACAAACAGATATATAAACCAAATATTTATTATATATGTTATTTCGCACTTTAGTGCGAAAACTGACTGTTATTATTGTTGAATTTACTTTATTCTAGTCGAGAGAACACGCAGAGAAGACATCACCTTCTTTTAATATTGTAGCCCTGCTAATGCACAGTCACAAGTGGATACACTACAGTGATCAGATGATTTAGCCGTTTCCTTGTTGTAGATGTGCTGCAGATGTTCCTTCATTCGTTTATTGTTGCACTTCCAGTTCCGCGTGTAGATTTGAAGCAGTGTGATTTCTTGAACGCTTCTTTAAACAGTTTCGCCACTACGCAGTTGAAACTGTTTCAACTACCCAGTTGAAAACAACATCAGGATTCGGCGACAGAAAAGTCTGGTGTCTTGCCTTATTTTGGGGCATCGCAAACATTTGTTTCACTGTCTTTTGTTATGAGGCTCTGTTGGAGGTTTGTTTCGTCAACAGGCTTCTGTAGTGTTACATGAGACTATTCGCGTTATACAGCGACATTTCCGTTGGTAGAACTTGGTGCCTGTGGTGAAAACACATTTTTCGACGGTACTACAAACATCTGTTGTCGTAATTCAGCTCTCTTTCGTAACAACACACAAACGACATAACTCAATTCTGTTTTCACGAAAGGAGATATCTGTCACACAACAGGAGTTTGTGGTATCTACAGAGAAATCTTGTAATAACAGCCATTTCGGTTATCCTCATGGGAAGTTCTGTTGTCGTTTTTGACTGGGCACACGTTTAAAATGCTTTCGTGTGCACGTTAAGCATTGACATGTGGACGAGAACAGCGTATACACGTTTATGAAAATCGAACAATGAATTCACTTTTGGCTACTGCGTTGGCAATAAACAACTCGTAAGGCCTACTTGAGGGCACATTGCAGAGCTGATGGAGTTGGCAATATAACATAATTGCTTCATTTTTCTGGAATGCCAGGCCGTCGATCATCGATAAAACGGACTTCGCTCGAGTTCGCTGTTTCGCAAGAAGTTCTTCAGTACTGCAAATGAATGAGCACAACACTTGTATGCAGCATTTCTGTGCTTGTGTTTCTGGCGTGTTTCGTGCATCGAGGCACATCATGTGACAAGAAGTTGCCCCGTAAGTAGTGATTTCACGCTGTCTTTGAAGTTATTACCCCAAGCTCTCAGTGATCTCGTTTTCACGCAAGCCGACCTACTCTTGTCGCAGCAGCGCTACATCACTGTACCTTACTCACGAGCTCAAGTTATGACAATAGAACTTTTATCAGAACGTATGTCGCACTTATATATGCAGACAAGATGGACATAAGAAGGGAAGATAGAGGCTTCAAGTGATGAAACACTGTCGAACAGGGAATGTCACTGCGAGAACGTTTCCCCAATTAGACTACTGTTCGTCAGGACTACAGCGGCTTTTCTTATGAGCCTGTTTATGTGGGCTTTTTGTGCTCCCTCCCAACCACAGAAAATCGAGGAAGAAAGGGAGACCTCCTCGACCGACAATAATTTCAAAAAAAAGCTTTTATTTAAAACACCCGTGCTCATCTTCGTACACAATATACAGGTGCTTTAACACCCCCTAGAATCTGTGGAATGCCACACCTAGGTCACCTCCGCCTGCAGATTGACATATCATTTGTGTTACATAGATTTACGGCTGCGGAGTGTTCGCTTTCAAGCGCCCAGGACTCTTTGTGCGCTGGGTTTTATTTCAATTATTCACGTACTCGAATAGTTGAACCTTGATTTACATACGCCGACAAGTCACATCACGGTTAATGCACTATATTTTAACACAAACGTGTTTTATGCCGGGGTCCACCACGCCTCTACTGACGCATTTCCGTCACGGATATGATGTTGTATAATATAAAGGCTAACATATGCAAAGAAAAAACTAGAAGAAAAAGTTCCGTCACCTAGAATCGAAATTACGACCTCTCGATCCCCAGCGCGCAGCGCGAAACGACTCCGCCACAAACGGCACGTTCTTCGTCATACTAACGACGTGCTATTTATATACGCCATTTGCCAGTGGCGGTACTCAGAGATCAAGGTACATCAGCGTGTTTTCGTTATCACTAGCTAGATGGCGCGAAGGGCTCGAAGAGTGCGCTTTAAATGTCGTCGCCCCCCGCGTTGAGATGAGCGTGTGTCTCTACAGGGCGTGGTCGCTTCTGCACGCGCGCTTACCTTGTACGTCTTGCGCTCTCACCGCAAATTTGCGTTCAAGTTTAAGAGAGCACGAAGGTCATATCGCTCACTGCAGCGGCCGCTTTTGCGAAAGGGGAAGGAAGACGGAGTGATTCTTTTGCGGAACACATCTTGCTCGTCTTTGTGCTTTTCTGGACTTTTCGCTGCAGTTGTGGGGTCTATCGCCCCGTACGTCGCGGCGATGGATGTACAACCTCGCGAGCCGCCGTCCGGTTCCGATCCGACCGCGGGCATTGTTTCGAGGAAGCGAGAAAACACATCTAGCGACAGTGAGGACACTGAGTTGTACTCCGCATCAGCCGACGAGTCCTCGGAAGACGGCTTTCAACCTGTCCTGTACCGCAAGGCTAAACGAAGGATCATCAATGCATATTCGGCGTCTAGTACGGCCACTGTGAAAACTGCCCCTAAGCGATGGCCTCAAACCACCCTGTTTGTGCCGCTGAACGCAACAGACAGCCTACGTGTGCTGAACAGGCAAGCTCTCTCTCTGTATCTTGAGAACACTGTGCCGAACGAGATTAAAGATGTACTGCTAAACACAAGAAGAAACATCTTGGCAATAGATGTGCTGTGCCTGAGTGCGCTCCACACACTACAACAAGTAACGCAACTGGGTAGCATCAGAGTCAAGTCCATCATACCAGCCGATGGCGCCACTGCAAGAGGAGTCATTTACGACATTCACACTGAGATCCCTAACGCGGATCTTCCGGTGCTCATAAAACCAGCAAGCGAAGATAGCGTCACTGTGAGCGTCGGCCGCCTTGGTAACACACGTTGTGTGAGAATTACGTTCAAAGGTGACTGTCTCCCCTCATACGTGAAGGTAGGCCACTTCCGTCACCAGGTTCGACTATTTATTCCAAGACCTATGCAGTGTTTCAACTGCCAGAAGATCGGCCATGTGAAGGGTGCTTGCAGGAACTCCGCAGTGTGCCCCCGATGCGCAGAACCGCACTCAGAAGACAACTGCAACGTAACCATATTGAAGTGTTCTAACTGCCAAGGTGCTCACAATGCTCTTTCCAAAGACTGTCCGCGCATCAAGAAGGAGATTTCTATTCTTAAGCAAATGGTGCGAGACAGCTCAACCCACAAAGAGGCCGCTGAAAAAGTCCGGCGAAGACGACGTCGCCGTCGAAGGTCCTCATGTCGGTCAAAGTCAACTTCAAGAAGTAAGTCGACTCATCTGGAAACACCGCCAGCTGCAGTTTCCAGCACGGCCAACGCAGACGTTGGAAGAGCGAAAACGGGCAGATCTCTCTCTACCAAGGAAAGGCCACCACTTACGCGCACGCGGTTTGTG
The DNA here is from genome assembly GCF_013339695.2 of Rhipicephalus sanguineus. Taxonomy (NCBI): domain Eukaryota; kingdom Metazoa; phylum Arthropoda; class Arachnida; order Ixodida; family Ixodidae; genus Rhipicephalus; species Rhipicephalus sanguineus. The sequence continues at coordinate 95,135,291 of NC_051183.1, forward strand.
GAAGAAAGACAGCAGAAGCCGCCCCCATCACAGCAAGCTACGATAGCAGAGGAGTTGCGGATTACGGATCAGCAAGTGCTAGCTCTTCTGCGACCCTTAATTAATGTCATTCGCATGTTGTTAAACAACATTCACACAACGTCAGCCAGAAATGCACTTCAAGTACTGGACGCTCTGAGTCCAGTACTGGCAGCCCTTGAGTAGCTAATGGCTCAACGGCCACTGTCCTTCACGGAAGAGGTTCGAAAAGCAGCAATTTTTTCTGTGGAATGCCCGGGGACTGAGATCATGCATTGCTGATTTCCGCCGGTTGGTGTTCACCAATATCTTTCCCATTATCGTCATCTGTGCGCCAAAGTTATCGAACGCAATCAGACTCTCTGGATATGAATCATTTATGTCGGCTGCTGTGGGTGGAAACAGTAAGTTTCTGTTGTTTATTCGCCGCGACCTGACGTACGATCTTCAGCCTGTACAATCTGACGACGATAACCAATATGTATGCCTAACAGTGAAGAAAAAGGGTCTTACTGTCACTGTTGTAGGCGCCTACCTGTCTCCATCAAGTAGATTTGATCAAAAAAGGCTACGTCATATACTATCATCTACTGCAGGCCCATGGGTCACCGTTGGGGACTTTAACGCTCACCATACGCTCTGGGGGAGCCCGAAGATCAGTGCGAAAGGCATAAGTCTGATATCTTTTGCTTCAGACAATGAGCTTTGCTTGCTAAATGACGGAAGTCCCACGTTTTTACGTGGCTCTGCATACAGCAGCTGCCTTGACTTGGCTTTTGTCTCACGAAGCCTCGCCAGGCGTACCGGGTGGTTCGTGGACATAGAAACACATGGAAGGGACCATATCCCCACATATGTGAAGATCAGAGGTTTGTCGCCTCTCAAGATACGCGACACCATCCAAAGAGTGGACTTGACCAAATTTCAATCGTTCATGGAAGAACAATGTCAAGACAACAACATCTCACTTGACTTAGAAGAGGCAATAACGTGTACAGTGCGAGACACGATGTGCACTGTCACATGCTCTTCGAAAGTAACGGAATTCGATGTAGAATTAGAGCGAGTTCGGGCACTCCGGCGACGTACTGAACGAAGGTACCGACGCACGAAAGCAATCGATGATTTACGGACCGCTAGACGCTTACAGAAGAAGATGCAACGCCGGATAGACAAGTTAGAGTCACAACGTTGGGCTGCCTTCTGCGAGTCGCTAGATCCCCGCAAGCCTTTATCACACTTGTGGAGGACCGTAAGAGGGCTCCGGACACCCCCCGTCCAGCGGTCTCCATTTAAGGCTCTAGCCCTGTCTCAACAGCGATCGGAGGTCGACGTGGCAGACGAGTTCTGTGCCAAAATATCCAGCCAGCTCACAAATAACTACTTCGCGTCTTCAAGTGGCTGTCCGATATCGCGTGACCACCGCATGGACCTACCTTTTTCAATCCATGAGCTTAAAGCAGCCCTGGTTTTGTGTGGACGGACGTCAGCACCCGGACCTGATGGTATTTCCTACAGAGCACTGTGTCATCTTGGCGAGCGTGCGAGAATTGCTCTCCTCGAGGTATACAATGAATCCTGGCGAGAGGGCACCCTCCCCGTAGACTGGAAGACTAGTCGCCTGGTCCCATTACTGAAGCCTGGCAAGTCACCATTGGTGCTAACATCGTACCGCCCGGCAAAATAACGGAGAGGATGGTACTAGGGCGCCTAGCATGGTACTTGGAGCATCACAACATCTACCCAGAAGCTATGACAGGGTTTCGCCATGGTCGGTCATCGATTGACAGCGTCGTCGACCTGGTCACCTACGTACAACACAAAAAAAGCCGTAAGCGTCTCTGCCTTCTTTATTCCTTGATGTTAAAGGGGCGTGTGACAACGTCACCCATGAAGCTATCCTCGCCGCTCTCGGAGAGGTAGGAGTGGGTGGTCGGATGTTTCAGTGGCTACGGAGCTATATCTCTTGGCGTTCTTTTTTCGTGAACACCGCGGACGGCGACACTTCGCTACATTACAGCCACCGTGGTGTTCCCCAGGGTGGCGTACTTAGCCCTGTACTATTCAACCTGACGCTAATCGCTCTCCATGAGCACCTGCCAAGCACTGTCAGACTGTCAATGTACGCAGACGACATCTGCGTTTGGACGTCTGCAGTGACACGTCTACAACTGCGAGCTCGAATTCAAAGAGCAGCCACTGAAGCTGCTATTTACCTCCGTAACAGAGGTCTAGAAATTTCCTCTGAGAAATGTGCACTTGTGGCATTTACGCGCAAACCGATAGAGAGCTATAGCGTAATGATAAACGGCCAAATAATACTTTACCTCCGATCGTACAAGTTCCTAGGTGTTATAATTGATAGATACGTCTCATGGAGCCCTCATGTGTCATACATGAAAAAACGGTTGACAGGCATCTGTCATTTGTTCAAGTTATTCGCTGGCAAGACATGGGGAATGTCCACAGCCGCTATGTTGCGGCTATACAGGGTTCTTTTCCTCGGATTCCTACGGTACAGCCTGCCTGCATTATCCAACGCAAACAAAACAAGCCTTCGAATGATACAAAGTGTACAGGCTCAAGCACTCCGGATTTGTCTAGGCTTGCCCCAGAGTGCATCAACAGTCGCGACTGTAGCCATCCACCTCATCGAGACACACATTAAGGTTGAAGTGCTGAAGACACATATACGACATCTTGCTCGCACTCCCCGCCGTCACCTAGCCTCTCTACCAGCGGCCTGACCACGCACATCTTACTCCCGAACAGTGACCGCCCATGGTGAATCAATACCAACTTCCTTCACTCCTGCCGCAAGACCTCGGACTCCGCCATGGTGCCTTACTCAACCAAATATCAACATTACAGTACCTGGCGTCCAGAAAAAAAACGGATTTGTCGTCACGGGCACTTAAGCAGCTCATTTTACTTCTCTTGTACGAAAAGTACCAAGACTCCATCCACATCTACACAGACGGGTCTGTGCTGCCGAACAGCTCAACCGGAGCAGTCGTGATACCAATGTTGGTTACGACAATTAAATTCAAGACATCTCACGCAACAACATCGACGGCAGCAGAACTGGCAGCCCTTCATAAAGAGTTACAATTCGTCAATGACCAACCGATGCACAAGTGGACTATTTTCTGCGACTCGAAGGCGGCACTGCAGTCTCTACGGTCAGCTTTACGCCGCGGGCCGCACGAAGAGCTGGTACTAGATATAGCAGAGGTTATCCACCACCTAACTGAGAAAGGACATCATATCACTTTTCAGTGGTTACTAAATCACTGCGGAATCATCGGCAATGAACGGGCCGATCAAGCTGCCCGCTCAGCCCACGCAGAAGACCATGAACAACTACTACCGCTTTCTAGGACCGACGCTGCAGAGAAGCTTCGTTTGCATGCTCGCCAACGCACCACGTCACAATGGAATGAGCCACACTTCAAACATGATCGACTGCACTCATTTGACCCTACATTAAGTCTTCAAGTCCCATCAAGGCTTCGCCTAGCAGACGCGACCCTTTTGTGTAGGCTCTGGTTGGGCGTTGCGTTTACCAACGCCTATGCTTTCCGCATTGGGATGGCCGACACCGCAGCCTGTGACCACTGTGGAAACGCAGAAACAATTAGACATGTTTTGCGACTGCCCACTGTACAGTGCACAGCGACTATCTCTTTGCAACGTGCTGAACAAGTTGGCCGACCGACCTTTGTCGGAGGAAAGAATTCTACGCCATCGACAAGACGCAACGACACAGAAGAAGGCCATGCAAGCGCTGCTGCGCTTCTTGCGATCGACTGGCCTTTTTGAACGATTGTAAGAAGAACTTCGTCCCTGTGTGTGTTGTTTTTTATCTTGTGTGTGTACGTGCGTTTTTTTTTCCTCCTCTTTTTCCCCTCTCCCTCTCTCTCTCTAGACCCTCTTTCTTGCCCCTATTTCCCCTCCCCAGTGCTGGGTAGCAAGCCAGATGCTAATATCTGGTTAAACTCCCGGCCTTCCTTTTTTATCTCTCTCTCTCTCTTTGCGAAAGGAGCGCGCTGCTCACAGATAAGTTACAACTGTGACAGTTCGCGCTCATCCTGTGTATACTTGTGCGTTCGTTTCGTGCGTCCTCCTCTGTATTTGAACAGCGCGCTGAAACTGTCGAGCTGTGATAGTTGTTAGTTCGCGCTCATCCTGTGTATGTTCGTTCCGTGCGTCCTTCCTGCTTGAGCAACGTGTTGGAAGTTTCGAGCTGCTTGCCGTGCTTCGCGTGACATTACAATTTGTTGCTATAGCATTCATTCCTTCGCCCTCGGGGCGAAACAATGCACAACAAACGCTCAACTACGTCTGTGAAGACACGTTTTACTTTCGTGTTATACCGATTCCCATGACAGAGGGATCAGCCGTGTTTTTGTAAGTGTTCCGCATACCCTGCCATTCCGGCAGCGTAGTACTGACGTCGAGCTATAATGTTCATTCACGATGGAGCTTCAATGTAGCTCACCATAATTTTAGAAATATGTACAACCTAAGTACCACTCTTCGTCAGCAAACCAAAAGGTTGTTTCAGTTTCATCTATTGAAATAGTGCCTTCTGTAAAGAGTGTCGGTGTTTTGTTTGAGGAACACATGTCCTGGAATAAGCACACTGAACTAATCGCAGGTAAAATTTCACGGCTGTGCGGTATACTCAATAAATGCAAATACTACTTGCCAAAAGATATTTAGCTGCTTATATATAACAGCCTATTGGCATCGCATATAAAGTATTACTACTTTGTGTGTGGTACTACGAGGCTGGCAAACATAAATAAACTTCACATAATCCAGAAAAAAGCGATCCGTGTTATCATGAACACGCCACATAACAGTCACACTGAAGCAATCTTTCTTCAATTGAACTTAGTTCCGCTTCCATCATATAGAAAAGACACTATCTAAACGCTATCATACTGGTATCGCTAAGAACAATAATTTCTTACGCAACCTTTCTTGTCTAACGGAAAATAAAAAGCTACGCATGGCTCGCCTTAGCGAAGAATGGGAACTTCCGCGCACGCGAACTGTGGTAAACAAATGATGTGTTACTTATTGCGATACCACTGAAACAATTCCCATTAGTGTGCGCGTTTTTCTTGCTCACGAGAATGAAGCTTACAAACATTTCCTTTTTGTCGTTATGATTGTTTGCATTTTTTGCACATTATTAAATTCTATTTTTTTTTGCGTATTATGACCACATATGTCCTACAGTAAGTTTACATTGTATATGCTGCAATCTAATATAACATTGTTACATTTTATGTCAAGATGCCTTTCTCATGTACAATTGCATTACGTCATGTGAAAACATGCGCATTTTTGAAGTAACATGTTACTCATTTGTTTTTTAACGCGATAGCGTTAAAGAGCTCGTATCGCAGAAATTCCGCCGTCGGCGTCGGCACCGTTGGTTGTGAGCAAAAAATCATCTTGTCCGTGACCGAAAAATCGAAAAAGCTGCAAATAAAATAAATAATAAAAATGTCGGGTCCGAGTGAGAATCGAACCCAGGCCGTCTGCGTGGCAAGCAGGTGTTCTACCACACAGCCACGCCTCTTTTTTTTTTTTTTTTCTTTCATGGTATTTATTATAATGCGTATTTGAAATTATCACAAACGCTATGACGTAGTGATGCATTCACTTAGCGACAATAATCGCACAAGCACTGCACGCCTCTGCTTGGAGCTGCATTGAAAATAATTTTCATGCTTCCCAAAAATACGCGTCCTGTATACAGGTGTCACAATACGAGATGTAATATCGCAGTAATATTGCGTGGTACAAGCGTACATTGCCATTGGGCGTCACACCACGTCAATATCATAACGACTTGGTAGTTTAAAGACAGCCATCCATTACAAAAGGCACACACATTACTGGGCGTATTCCCTTAAGACCACGTAGTGGGTGCACCGCAGCTTCGAAAAAGTTTCTCGCGCATAATTGCTCCTGGTTTAAAGCATGCTACCCATTACATAAGGCACACACCTTATTGCGCGCATTCTGTTGAACACTCGTAGTGTTCGAAGTGCGCACTGGGGGCAAGATATCGCTATCGCGTTCAACTCTTAAAGGCGAAGCTTAAGCGTCCCCCAATTTTTTTTTGTTTTTCTTTGTATTTTGGGGGTAAAAAGGCGATAGTATATTTCTCGCTGTTCCGTGTTCATGTTGCTTTCTGTTGGTGCCAAGCTCAAGGGACCGTGGGCCTTGTCAAGTCGTTTTGTGGCTTTTAGCTCACGGCCCTCAGCATCTCTATTTGTCGAAAACATGTTGAAATAAATGATTCTGATTCGGATTCTGCTATAATTTATGTGGTCGTTTATTTTCAAACTACAGCATTCGGGCCCCGTCTGCTACGGGCGAAAGCGCTGTTTGGAGACCTCATGAGAACATGCAAAAAGGAGATCCTGAATTTTGTAAAGGCCGTTCCTCCAGCAAAGTTGCACATGGTATGTACAGAAATGTCGAAAAAGTGATACCTCAGTAAGCAAAAGCAATGTTGACACACTTTTTTTGCAGTAGCTTGCCAGAACGACGTGCCCGTTCAACATATAGCATAACCTATCGAAAAGTTTCATTTGCAATTCCAATAATTTCATGCTTCCGTAGGAGTCTTACGACAGTATATGAAAAATATAAAGAAAACACATGAATACCGCAACGAAATATATGGAATTATTGGAATGTCATGCGGAACGTTTCACTAGGGCAGATAAAATTAGAAGTGCACTCATAGCGGTCCCGTGTATTGCACCCATTCTGAGTATTTTTCTGCTAGTAATCGCGGAAAGAACTCATTTCCTAAAACCTTGTCGCACATTGAACATATCGCAGTGTGTGTTTATTGATGTTGGGAAGAAATGTTCAACACGCGACAACGAAGAGGGCGCAATGCGACCCGGCGTATTCGGTTGTTCGTCTAAATTGGGGGTAGGCAACTGGGCACACGATACGCATGCGATGAAGAATACCAAAATACAAAACAAACATACATGCGTTATGTCTGCAAAACAAGGCTGAACGGCGAATGAGAACAAAATTACATCTCTATGACTTGTATTACGCAGCCCATTTTCCCCCTCGCCACAAGGTTGCATGATGGTGCGTTCAATGTGACAGCTAATCATGCAAATTGTGTCACTCATATTGTTAATACTGGCATGCGTACTTCGCTTTTCTGTTTTGTTTTTTTTTTCGGGACTGACACCTGAAAGATTCTGAATATTATCGAATGTTTCCGTTTGGTATCGTCAATTTGAGGGCACTGTACGAAAGCGAACTAAATTGCGAAAGCACGCGTACACCATTGATTGCCCTGGTATGTGCGGTGGTTCGTGTGTAAAAGTCGACGGGGGCGGAAAACTTTTTTATTGGAAGGCCAATAGCTAAGCAAAAAGCAGGATGAGGTCGGCCTTCAGGTTGCCGATTGCGAAGCCCAGGCCATGCCTAGTCGCGACGGCCTCCGCCCAGGTCACCAGGCGAACTTGGAGGCCTGTCTTGGTGCTGTGCAAAAGAGCCTCCCACTGCTGCAGAAATAGGTGCCAAGAGGCCGGGGGCAAGTGTGCCGCGCAATGAAAGGGGATATGATCATAATTGGCACGGGAGCTGCCACATAAGCGGCAGGCCTGCAAGTACATCCTGGGGTGGAAGAGGGCAAGACTGGCGGGATCACGAAAGGTGTCGGTCTGAAGTTGGCCGCACACGTGTTCGTGGTGCTGGGTAGATATTCCCGTGGCCGGGTGAAGGTGAGGCATTAGATCAGCGGATCAGGCTCTCTACCACTGAGGACCATGCGCCATAGTTTCCCTTTTCTGTGAACGGGATCGCCCGTAAAGAGTTCAGTTTTTACCGGTTCGGCTGCATCGTTACATTCAGCACTACCACGCAACATCTGAAGACGGTGCTCCTTCAGTCATGCACGTGACGACATTGAGTTTTAATCCAAGCCAGTTCCGTGATGCAATCTTCAACACCGACGAAAATTATTGAGAAAACCACTGAAAACAATAAGTTTGCCTGCATTAAGACCCCCTACACGACATGGAAAGGAAGCGTAGGAAGCATTTGTCGCCCAGTGCCGCCACCTCGCATCGTACAGCGCCAACAGAGGGAGTCCGCTACATTCTCCCAATCATGCTTTCGAGACCCGGAAAGCTGCATAATAACTTCAGACGAGGTTGCCAGATTGAACAACGGGGACTACAAAACGAAGCTGTCTAATGTGTATTTCTACCTAAAAACGGCGCGAGCACCTGATTCTTTCATCGAGAGTACGCCCCCAGATTCTTGGGTATACTCTCGGCATTGTGGAACAGCGCGAAAAAATAACAAAAGGGACAGATGCAAGAGAGACAAGTGCATAAGCCACCCCTCTTTTTCCCTGTCGGATAAGGAAGTAGGTTTGCTGGCTTTAGGGTTCCTCGCGGGGAAAGTGAGTTTCAGCTTTGTGAGCACATGCATGTCTGCATCCGAAATCTCTCCACCGTCTTTCAACAGGTCTGATGTTATCTGACCCTCACCAGCGGCTTTGCCTCTTGGCATTCCCTTTAGGGCTTTCTTTACTTCTGTCAATACTGGTGGGATGTCAGATTCCTCTGGGCTATTACTGCTTCTTACGTTATCACCCTGACTGTCCCGGCTGCTGTACAGATCTCTGTAAACTCTTCCGCTACCTCAACTATTCTGTTACCATATTCTTAATTAGCATCATCTTAATTAGCAAGTATCCCCTCTCTGCGTTCCTGTCTGTTTCTCTCTCTTTCTATTTTTTTTCCATCTGTTCCTTTCTCTGTTTTCTCTTGCGCTTACCTGTTCTGTGCATCTGTTTTGTATCCTGCAGAAGGCACACGCCTTGAAGAAAAGCGTACATTGCCTAGCCATTTTGTGAATCCCGATGGATGTGCTGGCCACACGCTTTATACTGGGAAGCAGCTAAGCGATACAAAAAAGTGTACTTTGATAATCATTACTTCTCGAATGTACGTCGCCAATAGCAAACTGTGTTTTTTTACAGTCAGTCCTAAGATAAAGAAGACGACGAAAACAGCGCACGCTGGCGGAGTTATTAAGATGCACGTGCAAGGTGCAGCTACGTTTGTAGTCACTCGATACGACGGAGCGAAAAGCTCGAACAGCTCCGCTCTTAAAAATTTGCAGGGTATGGTACACCAGTTTGAAGAAAATTATTTCGATAAATCGTATGCTAAATCGAATAGATTTGATTTGCGATAAAAGGTCTACTTCGGTTTCACGCACAATGCAAGCAATGTATCACTTTATTAGATTTTGTAAGTTCCCTTATTGTCAACTACATATATTCGAAGATGCATCAAATTTCTGAACAAATCAGCAAGCCCTTTGTGACATGCGCACAGGTAAACATGAGGATATCTCATGCGATTATTGGGAACACTAAAGCTCTTGCTTCTTAAATGTTGGAGGCCGAGGTAAGACACTGGTTTGCGTTTTATCTGATTTCAACTACTATCCAAAAGCTGTAATTTTCATAAACGCATTCTTCAGGAAAGATCTACATCATCACCTGACCGCACACCTTTCCTTTCCAGACGGTTCAAATTGCTTGCAGTGTGTATAACACGTGCAGAGAATCAGCAAAGCAGAAACAGCCACATGTGGTAAGAATATGCTTCCACTTCACATTTGCGTTAACGCTTTACTTAAAGCAATGCGGCTGCGGGATACTGCTCGCGCATTCTTCTTCGACACGCAATGCGGCATAGAACACGTGCTTTGCTGAGAAGATGTACAATATTTTCTTCGCGGGCGCACGCGCATTCGCGGCTCACGCTTTGTTGGCGAGTATCGTGGTTGTGAAAGCATGCCTCAAAACAACGTCGATAAAAATGGGCGAGAAGAGATTATGAGAAACTTACCGTATTCGCCGGCATAAGAACTAGTGCTCACTGGTCCGGCTAAATAAGGACAATTAAAGGTGAGCCCAACGCATTGTGTTTCAATTTCCCGAATTCCAACGGAAATTCTTTCACCTTCATGGTCAGGCATGGTTAAGCAGGTACGGATACTGCAGACAAGGCCGCTGTGGTCCTCACTATGTGGTGACGCTGATCGCAAATTTCTAAACGTCTGTGTTACGCGAAAATAGTCTAACGTTTAGCAGAAGACTACGCGCCTTTTCTTTCGTTGAAGCCACGTGTCGAGAGAGGATTGAAAAAAGAAATCCCCTCCATATCCTAAAAGTGAATGATGCTAGATGAGCTTGCTCGGAGATAATCGGGTAAACCGTGAATGCTCCGTAGAATTCCTGTACTGTCATATAAAGACGTGACACGTTGTTATAGTAGCGGTTGTGGTCAGGTTGTTGTTGAACCACAAGCGGTCGCAGACCTTGCAGCTGTGGCCGAACGTGCGGTCGAGGAAATCGCACTTGAAGCGCGCGTCGGCGCCACAAACTTGAGGTAGCTACCGCTTTCACGCCTGGCCGCTGCATCCCGCGCCCGTACCTCTTCAAGGTTCTCTTCCCACCGTACCTCTTCGAGGTTCTCTCCGCGCTGCTTCGGCTTTGCGGGCTTGTATCTCGGGGCTGGCACAATGCTGACGTCTCCCTGCGCCCTCGCGAGCTCTCACCGCAGCGTCTTGGCGCGACCCCACGCTGCTGCGGCCCTGCGACCCCTCCGCTCCGCCGCCTTGTCTTCTTCCTTCATGTTGTTAGTATCGAAGCGCACTGACTGACGACTGTCGAGAGACAAAGCTCGCAGTTGTGGCTCTCTAGCGGTCTCCTATCAAACTAGAGCACGCACCGGAGTGGAGCTAGCGCCGCATGCTACAGATGGCTATGCTATATGTGGTTTTGCCTGCGTTAATATCATCATGAAGGCGCTCGTAGAACAAGAGGAAGAATTCTCTTTCGCGCGATCGTGCGCATGCTACAGTTGCCTATGCTATATCTGGTTTTCCCTGCGTTAATATTATCATCATGGTGCTCGAAGTACAAGAGGAAGGAGACTTCTCTTTTGAGGGAACGTGCGCTGAGCCAAGCTAGCGGGAGCGATGAGAACTAGCGGCTACTTCGGTGATGGACAAGCCGCGAGCCTAAGGAGGGAGCTCCTAAAAGAAAAAAAAAATTGGCCGCGTATCTGCATGCCATTTCGATGACCGCCGCATCTGGCTCATAGCGTCGCATTTTCAGAGCAGTCTAAGAAACACTAGCATTTTCAGCGCAGCCTAAAAAACATTACGGTCTTTAGAATTATATATGCATTTTCTAGTAAAAGAACACCCCCCCCCCCCTAATACGTATTGATGTTGCACGTCAGATATGCGTAATATTTGCTTATTGATCGACAATGTCCACAAGTATGAACGGCGGTACCAGTTCAAGATGGCTGGGCATTCAGGAAGTGGTTGAACTTTGGCCGGGTGGCTGAATTGGGTGGCAGACAGACAAACAGAAAGACAGAGAGACCAAAATTTCTGCGTTTAATTTCCCCAAGAAAGACTATCGTCTTTAAAAAAGACGCATCCAGGCGAGTGTCTCAGACGCGTCTTCAAATTTTTATCACCCGTCCGTATAACGTGCGTACGCTGGCATACAAACCAGCCGGCTAATGTCACTCACCGTGAACCGTGACTTCGGTCCTCAATCCAATGCGCAGCGTGTAATGCTCTCAGATGCTTTGAATCAAAATAGGTAATGAAAAAAGCGCGACGGTGCTCGTCATGCCAACCGAACCCACGACCTTTGAAAAGTTACGAGTTCAGTCTCCTCCAACGGCAGTGTGTTTTTGTCCTAATAATTAATTTCTGTTCATGTCATAAATTATCCACTGCAGCTAAACTGTACGAGTAATGTCTTACTTCGCTTCATTGTCTTTCTGGTTCATAATGTATTATTAACAAACAAATGAGCTGCCGATACGTTCCCCTACTCAAGATATCATTGCAGTAAGTTATTTGCCTGAGATATGTTCTTTCGCATGCCACAGCATAAACGACATTCCATATACGTCGCAAATAGTGCTGTAGTTATTCCTATAAAACCAACACTGTTCGCCCGACTGTCGGCTTGGGTCATGTAGTAGTGCCCGGTGTGTGCGAGCACTTAGTGAGCGCTCGATAATCTTGGCTAAGATCTGGATAGTGCTGTATAGGGCTTCCTAACACTGGCTAGTGGTAGCTCAATGGTTGCTTGATGTGGCTAGTTTGTGTAAATGTTGGCAACTTTGACATCTAGCGCTACATAATGGTGGTTATGTGGTGGCTTCTTTGTCGCTGAAGCTAGTCCTTGCTCACTAATGTTGCCGTGTGATCACTGAGTGTTGCCTAACGTTGCGACTATCGCTTTCCGATAATCCTGGTTCGCACTTCCCGTTGTTCAATGAAGCCGATGTATTTTGTTCTTTGTTCCAGGTGTACGCGTGCGTTTATTCTGCTATCCATGAAAGGGTACGAATGTTTGCATTATTCAGTCGGATTTTGTTTGTCTTACCAGTGAATATTGCAGTAGAGACTGTGGCAGTAACATAGGTGGGCCTTCGTACGAAGAGTGCTTTATTTGAAGAGTGCTTATGCTATTTACATTCAACCAATGCGGAAGTTTTCATAGTAAAATCTTAAATTTAAGGTACATGAAATAGAGCTTGTTTTGGGGCTAACCTAAGATTTCCGTATCTTCACGTGTGAAAGTTGTGAGAAAACATGGTACTGCACAAGAACGCATAGTGGAGATGCTTCGTAAAAGCAGGTGCACATACCATAATGGCGCATATTTTGTAATGAGTGCAAACATCGTTAGCAAAGGCGCAAAAGAGGTGTGGACACCAAATAGCAGAAAGGAGGACCTGTTCCTCCTTTCTGCTATCAGGAAAACACATATTTCTTCTGTGATTAAGCCCGAAAAAACGGCACAAGGCAAGAAAAGTTGATGAGCGCTCGCTAACGACTAACATTTCTTAGAGATAAGCAGATGTTCCAATCAAACGTTATTCTATCAACCATTTTTTAGATACAAGAAAAAAAATCACAGCATATCCACGGAGTGAATGATGATGAGTGGGCGAAGCTGCGGAGGTTCATCGGTAAACCGTGAATCTTCCGTGAATTCTGCCCAGTACATCATCACCGACGTGAAATCGGGCGCGTTTATACTAAAGGTTCGATGAGTGATGACGACTTGCAGCTCACTTTAATTTTACATGTACGCTGTGAATTTTCATTGTTTAGAAAACCATTGCTTTAGAAAACATCTGGCGTCTTTCGTTAAGCAGCTGGCGTCTTTTCGTTTTGCTTTAGAAACATCTGGCGTTCTTTCGTTTTGCTTTTACAAAACATCTGGCGTCTTTCGTTGGTTTATTTCATCAATAAACGGCGTTTTGAACAAATTTTTTATTGTTTAATCCCGCACAGGAGAAATCTCACCAGGCACTACCTTGGAGGTAAACGATGGCTGCTAATGGGAACGAGAGACAGAAGAAGTCGGCTCTTAGCTAACACTTACACTTCTACTTCTACTAACGTTTCCTACTGGAACATGCCAATGGCTGCTAATGGGGAATGAGAGACAGAAGAATGCGGTTTTTAGTTAACGCGCACGCTGCGAATTTCTTGTTGTTCAACAACGCACAGGAAAAATCTCCCACCGGCACCACCTTGGAGGTCAAGATCTGGTACTAGCGTTACGACTGGTTACGCACTACGACTACGACAACTACGAGGGACGAACGGGTGCCGCCTTAAGGAGCTTCGCCCCTAAAAATGTATTGACCGAAGTAATCACTGCGCTCTTCATGATCAGTTAACGTTTCTTCCGAGCACTGAAACGTCAACTTTCTGCAGATTAAGCAAAGGATGGCTAGTGCATCTACACCCGTCCAGATCAATACGTAAGGCCTCGACAACTCTTTCTTTTTATTGCCTTTATGCTGTACGTTACGGTTGTTTGCCGGTTGAAAATGACGGCAGAACCAGCCATCAGAGCACATAATGAAACAGCGTGATTTGAATACAAACGACCATAAAATATACACCACGAAATCCTTGTTCAAGTCGCGATATTTTATCCTCTGCTCTAATTACCAACGAACCAGCCCTAATCAAGTTGTTAATACTGCCATCAGAAGAGCAGAAATTGGTTTTGTCACAATAATATTTCTGCGCAGTAGTCACAGTAACTGGTGCTGCGACATATCTTTTCTATGGACGTTTTCTGTCTTGACACCCATCACCTGTGTACTGTTGCGAGAGAGAGAGAGCCGAAATAATGCTAGAAACGTTTCTAGTGCCGCATTGATACGTCTGTCAGAACAGGCAGCAAACTGTCACAACAGAAATTTCTCTAAAATAACGCAAAAAACTTGTAGAACTACAGAAACCTGCTAACACAACCCGGCAGGGCGTCACGCGGCAGACACCGTAACAGCATGTAATGTCCAAAAATACTACAAGATATCGCAATTTTTGTCACCATATTTAGTTGTATTTTTATATCGGTTTGCCCCAAAAGAGCCTTAAAACTAACATCCTTAAACTGCTTGTAGCACAACGGCAAAGACGTGAACGGCCTACCAACCACAGTGCTGCTGTGCTCCCGTAGACGTTCTGATTGGAACATCTTCCGGTTTGCTCAACGTAAACTTTTCTGTACAACAAGAGTATTCGATAAACAATAGCACATATAAGAGGGGCCCCGCTGCGTAAGCCATCTTTTGCTTAATGCCAGGAAGCTGAATATTCTTTCCTCGGTCGATGCTTGAATTGAATTCAGAAATGTAGTGGTTTTTCTTTTCATTATTTGTGGATGCACGCCGGTTACAGAAATTAACCGTTTTACCAATATTTTCCCTATTAAAACATGTCATTTGGTAGTAACGCCTCGTAACCTTCTTTTCTCTTTTGTGTCGTCGTCTTATTCGCACCTTTTCACGCCGTGATCCAAAACGATTTAGTTCAACTTTCCGTTGTTCGTAGTCGAAACGCCTGGCTCTAACGGCATTTCTTCTTCAACGATTTTCGACATAGCAAGTGTCCATTTCTCCCTGGACGTGTTGTTTAAAAGCGACGTACCGTGTGACACACGAGGCATCAACTGTACAGAAACTAAAGCTACCTAGAAGCGTAACTTTACGTAGAAAGTTAGTGTCACCAAACTGAGCGACTTACAGCGATTGCTGAAGGTTGCAATGTCCTCATAAATCCGCAGGGCGAAAAGCTTGCTGCACATCTGCCGAATCCAGAAGCATTTAAACGCATTGCGGAGGAATATACGGTACGTACATCGAAATGGGCCACTTCGCGCGGTGTTTCTTGCCGCAATACTTCGCGATAAATCCCCGTGGAACTATTTTAAAAGTTCCTGAACGATTTTTCCAGGTAAAAAACGAATGACCTAAGTGTCGGAGCTCTCCGTCGCAGAAACTGGTTGCGTCAAGAATTTCTCGAATCGGTCAAGAACGTGCGGAGTTACAGGGATTTGTCGTACTCTTTACAAGCTCTTTGTCTTCTTTCACTCAAGGAGCGCACTGAAAGCTGCACAGGGGTGGATGAAACTGGAAAAAAAAGTTACGTCAACGCTCGTTATGACCTTGAGCGTGCGTGATGAAACGCAAATAGCTCGCTACCCCTGTTATTCCTGCGAGTGCTAACCTGGCTACTATGTAATGTTACCAGACTGTGGAGTGCGGTGCTAGCGGGTGTCGGCACCCCGTGGCAAGTAGCGCATCTGTTCCAAACACCGCTCTTGATTTATATCGCCCATTGGCAAATAGCATTATATGTGCGGTCTGACGTCAAACAACAGGCGCCGGCGGCTCCGAAGTGAGCACTGCCCCCTGTATCAAAAGAGGGCACCTGAGGCATTGACAACTTTACACTGGGTTAGTAGACTCGGTCGCGCACGGCTACAAGATTTGCTTAGCTGTTCATAGCAGTTTCTGCTTTCCGCACGATGCGTGCTCGTCAACAAGCAAAAGGTGTGCTTCGTGACCCATTTAATACCTTCATGTCTATGCGAGCGACGTTGCTCATTTCAAAAGCTTAACACTTCTTGCGTTCCGCGCGGGCCTGGAAAACATCGAAGGGACACAATCAGTGAACGCTAGAATAATAAGATCCCTGGTAAGCGCGGGAACCTCGTGTTTCTTGTTTTGTAAGGGAAATATTCGCCGACCATTCCACATTGTAAAGGGGTTGACCAACTAGGCTTCGTAGCACAGGACACAGAGGTGACAAAGAAGTTTGCCGAAAGCTACAGACACTATTTACCGTCTTGACAGGATAGGACACACAAAGGAACTCTACAGATTTACTCCTAATCGATGCTAATCGATGCTAATTAGTTGTCTTGAGTTGTGGCAACTAGGGAGTGGGTACTGTACGCGACAGCCCCCCCCCCCCCCTACGACGAAATTTAAAGAGAATGACAGCTTGTTTGTCGGTCGAACCATCGCGCGAGCTACTGAGACGAATACCAAAGGAAGAAGGACGAACAAGGCGCTGACGGCCTGCACCGCCTTTCCTCTTCCTAAGCAAATCTCCATCACTGCAACCCTAATGAACCACCGCGCCAAAAACTTGGAACAAGATGAAATTTGGAAGCATGAACACAGTGTCCATGGCTCCCGCAGACCATGCCAGCCGTCCCTCCCAGCTGGTGATGGCTTCGCGACATGGAGCGCTGCCTCGGAAAAGTTTGTTTTTCCACACTCGCTTCGACCGGGAACAGCCCGGTTTTTGCACACGGACGGCGTCACGAAACCACGGATCATACCCGTACACAGTTTCGCTGTGAAGAAACAATGAAAACTTTCGATCATTATAATAGGTATGTCGGTGGTGTGCGCTACACAATGTGTATTCGCAACTGGATTCATTAGGAAGCAGTAAAAGGATAAGCTATCTTGTTAGGAATTAACTTACTTAAAGCTATAATTTTATAGTTTTAACGATTGAAAGACTGGAAGAGCTAACCTAGTATTGCGCGGTTATTCAAATACATCGCGTGTGCCTCGGTCCTGCTTTGTAGTCCAACTTCGTCACTATTACAGGCACTGAGTGTGTAGTCTGCTATATTGTTCTTGAAATCATTGTGGGAGATGATTTTTTTGCATGATTGTATGTGAACACAAATGATTGTGCAAGTGAGCACACTTCCACAGCAAGCCAATTTCAACACTCCTCTTTGCGCACAAACTGAAAAGTGTGTACCTGATTAATGACAAACAGCCGTTTCACCATCTATTGCGCATCGATGGTTTTGACGCAGTTTGATTCATTTAAAAAATAATTGATCTCGTTTGAAATGCCAACGCTGATTTTCTTTCAACATATGATTTCCTTATTTCCGCTTTATCCAGGGCGGCAGATAAGATAGTGAAGAGCAACAAAGACAAAATGACCTTGGAGAGCTGCTTGTTTATCCAGCTCGTCTTCACTGCGTTAAGTGGGAATACGCGCGAAATAAGGCGCCATTTTCTTTCATTTGTAGCAGGATATTCACTCGCTGGTTGACCAGGATGCATCCAATTCTCTGGCTGAAAAGCGGCTTGTGTAGTACTTCATGCGAGGAAATTTCCCTCTTCTGCATTAAAGAGTGCTCTAGCTAAATGAGAAAGGGTAACATTTTGTTTATTGTTTGGCAAAACATTGTGTATAACAGAAGGGTAAATATATTGTATTTATCATAAGAATATTTTGATTACGCATAATTTAGTGCATGTAACACGTTCCTCCATTCGTATTCTTAATAGTTCAGCATATCATTATACTCACTAATCGTAGCGCTCAATATATTATTGGTCGCTTGAAAGCCATTGACTCAGTTGTAGTTAGGCGTCTAACTAACAATAATCCTGAGTCTACTTCGTTGTAAATCAGCAATTATCACTCATCTGCTATTGTCCTTACACTCCTATTTAAAATTTTTCAGGTATGTTGCCAGAAAATGTTTCGGACCACATCTGTCCAACAAGAAACAATAGATGACGTATCTACGGTTTTATACAATGCGGTGCATACATTTGGCTGGACCTAAATCTGCAACAGCACGTGTGTTTTATTTTCCGCAACGCAGCAGTTACGATACCCGATTCAAGTAGTTACATCATGTACGCAATAAACGACCCTTCGTATTCAAGTGCTTTCGTGTAACCCTTAGAACACGAAAATGAATGCGGCTTTTGGCACTCCCTGTAAGGTCCTAGGCCATGGTGCACTCAATGTCCGAAGCATTGCTACTGACATCAAGTAGTAGCTTTGTGGCAATGGTTCGTACCTTAGTGGCATGGCTTTGTACTCTGTTTACGTGAAAGAAAACACCACTGCACTAAATACATAATGGGTTGTCAGCGTAGATTATGCTTCAAAATAAATAAGGTCTGCAAGAAAAGGAAAATAACCAAAAATATTTCTTTGCATTTTTCTTATTTCTCAACTTTCTTGAGATTAATAAGTTTCGAATATTGGCGTACTAACTATATTAACGCGCATTATTCTCGCCCTGCATTGTAAATTATGGCGAGATTTCACCAATGATAGTGAACACCAGCTGCCTACTGCTGGCATTGTTCAACAATATTTCCGCTAAAAAAGCGTGCGGAGCCGCACCGTCAATAATAAGGAACCAGGAAGGGACTTGCAATGTTCTTCTTCGTCTCAAAGGTAAACTGCTCATAACAAACATATAGTATGTTGGTATCTCCACAGACTGCAATAACTCGCCTACACAGGCAATTCTACTTCTCCATTCGAAACACGTGCTTCTTTGTTTGTACTGGTACTGACAATGAGGTTGTATCCGTAGCCAAATAACAAAACTGGCTTTTAGGGGCGAAGCTCCTTAGAGTGTGGGTCTGCCCCTCCTTTGTAGTATGTAGTAGTAGTAGTAGTAGTAGGTAGCCACCTCTAGTTCTTGGAGTGTTCACTAGATGGCGCTGTCGTAGCCACCTCTAGTTCTCAGAAAGATCCCTAGATGGTGCGGAGGCGCTCGCTGCGGTGCAGATGCGTGCTGTAGTACCCCCCCCCCCCTCCCTCGTCTCGCGACGCCGACGCAGGCAGCGTCTGCTAGCGAGTTTCTTGATTGAAAAAACCGACTGCTCGCGCTTCACAACCGTTCACTTACCACCCCGTATATATAGGCACTGGATTTTGACCTCCAAGGTAGTGCCTGTGTGAGATTTCTCCTGTGTGAGATTTCTCCTGTGCGTGATTAAACAATAAAAATTCACAGCGCACATGTAAAATTAAAGTGAGCTGCAAGTCGCCATGGCTCTCATCGACCCTTTAGTGTAAACGCGCCCGATCTCACGTCGTTGATGATGTACTGGGCAGAATTCGCGGAAGATTAACATATGGCGCGTGTGATTGGTGGAAGGCAATCGTTCGAGTTAGTGCGGTGACGTACACTAGGGGGACCGTTGTAATGAAGGGACCACATAAACCAACAGTACAATGAAATTTGATGTACACACGGTGTTTCTCACGTATTTACTTGGTCATATACTGGGCGAATTACTCTGAGTATTCACGGTTTACCAAAGATTCCCTGCGGAGCTTCGCCCCACTCATCGTCATTCTCCCCGTGGATAGGCTGTGGATTTTTTTCAGGGAATTGCTTGTGTGAGCATCTGAATCAAAAAAGTTCAGTGTCACTTTGGCTCCCGACCCCTTCGCGGGCGTTGCCCTCCGCGGGTTCTAGAAACCCTCGTCCCAGGACACAATAAAGGTTCTCTGTCTGTGAGCACTATCTGTAACTCTTGAAGGCGACAGCCTGCGTCACACTCGATAATGCACTCTATTACACTATCAATGACCACAGCCCTTGCAAGATGTAACAGACCGCAGTGCGAGAACCAGGCATAACATTACCTTGACATTCTTAGCCGACTGCACTGCCCGCTTGAAACTTTCTGCAACTCACTTGGTGTTGCTCTTCCTGCAGCGTGGGTAAACTTCTGACGAAGCGACGATGTCACCTGATGACAGCACGCGATGTTATAGTCATATGAAATCATGATGACGTGACAAAATTTATATATATATATATATATATATATATATATATGTATATATATATATATATATATATATGTATATATATGTATATATATATATATATATATATATATATATATATATATATATATATATATATATATATATATATATATATATATATATATCTAACGAGGTCGCTTCGGACCGTCGTTACCGTGCTTCTGAGATAGTGCACGTACCGTCGCGTCTCAAGCCATTCGTTCGGCGTACCTTTCCCGCCCAATGCGTGGCCGGGCCGGCCGCTCGCGCGCGCGGGGAGATTAGTGTGAGCATTGTTTATGCCCTTCATGTTCTCATATGAACATACTCATCATCACCAACTGTGTTTGTGTTCTGGGGCTCATACTCGGAACAGTAAAGAAGAGTATTGAGAGTCCTAAACGTTGTCTCACAAGCATATATATATATATATATATATATATATATATATATATATATATATATATGCTTGCGAGGCAACGGTTAGAACTCTCAAGACTCTTCTTTATATATATATGAGTATGAGCCCCTGAACACAATCACAGTTGGTGATGATGAGTATGTTCATATGGGAACATGAAGGGCATAAACAATGCTCACACTAATTTCCGACCCGACCACGATTTGGGCGGGAAAGGTACGCCGAACGAATGGCTTGAGACGCGATACGTGCACTATCTCAGAAGCACGGTAATGACGGTCCGAAGCGACCTCGTCGGGGGTGACAGATAATTCACTGGCGATGTTCACGAACAACGTGAGCTGCAAGGAAGTGTGATTGAAACTTCTCACACAATCCAGGAGTACGAACAGGCGTCCGAAGTAGTACTTCATCGCCAGGATGGAAGGTGACGTCGCGATGAAAGCTGTCATAACGCTGCTTACGGTCTTGTTGACTGGCCTCGGTGTTGAGGCGAGCACGTTGCCGACATTCGTCAAGCCTAGAGACGAAGTGTTCTGGTGGTGTTGTTGAGATTTTTGTGGTTGCATTGAAGAAAGAGGCGTCGATGGCGAATGTCGGAGTACGACCGTAGACCAGGTAGAAAGGTAAATATCCGGTAGTTCGTTGGACAGCGGTGTTGTGTGCAAACGTCACGATTCGGTAAGATTGTGTCCCAGTTATCGTGGTGTGGTCCGATGTAAATTGATATCATGTCGGTCAGCGTACGATGGAATCGCTCCGTTAGGCCATTTGTTTGAGGGTGGTAGGCCGATGTGCTCTTATGAACTGTGCCACACGTTTTCAGCACTTTTTCAAGAATTGTCGAGAAAAAGGTCTTGCCGCGGTCACTCAACAGCACGCGAGGTGCGCCATGACGCAATAAGATATATATATATATATATATATATATATATATATATGTGTGTGTGTGTGTGTGTGTGTGTGTGTCACGGTATGATGACGTCATTATAGACGGAGGGAACGTGGGATTTTCCACCATTGGTACATTATCTGCCTGCCGTGTTTTCTTCAAGGGGCAGCGCAACGAAATAGTTCAGCTTTAACCATACTAATAAAGTAATCGATATCTCATGTTTATACGTTCAGGGAAAACATTGTCCGCCTTTCTACGACATTGCAGACAAGGTAAAACATTTGCGAGTACAAGCAGTGCATCAGCGGGAATATTGTTGTTTCACTCAAGAGGACAGTATCACTAGTAATACACAGCTGCTAGTACTCGTGAACATCCTCAGTCAGATTTGTCTAGCAGTGTAAATCTCTGGACCTGCCTATATCAAAGAACAGTAATCGTCATGCAATTTTATATCTTTTAATACATTAAAGTTGTGCGCTCCAATTTTCGAAAATGGAATGCCACATGCCACGCTGGCAGTGAGCCTGTGATTGAGAACATGAATGGAATGCACGCTGTCTGCAGCCGGCAACTTCACGGAAAGAAGAAAATTTGGCCATTTACACACACCGCGATAATGTGCAGCTGTGCTGATTTATACACTAGCCTCCGTTAGTATGTGAACTAAACCTACAGAGTCGCTTTCGACTGAAAGAGCGAGTGTCATTTTGCAGAATGTTGCACGGAGGTACAAAAGCTGACGTAACTGCCTCTACAGTGTATTTATGGGGGGGGGGGGGGGGGGGGGTGTTTCGCATATCTACAACCGCCCAGAAGAAGCATGGCGGCATGCAAGAAGCCTTCGTCAAAAATATGCGTTTTAGCAGCGTCCTAATCTGTGTTCCTAATATCTTGCATCGCCTTGTGATGTTTTTGTGCGTGCGTTATACAACGTAAATGAAGGCGAGGTTGGCCGATATTGACAATTTTGTCTTGGACATGTGTGTCCTCACGATTCATATGAAAAAAAAAATCGCTGCGAGAAAGTTGCGTATGATATGCTAATAAGGAATTGGTTGGTGCTTACCAGGTGAAAGAGAAAGTGAAATTAAGGAGGCGAAAGAGAAAGTTTACCATATTACATGTATACATCTAGCAAACTCTCACAGACCGCTGGCTTTCGAGCCATGCACAATATCCCTCGGTACCTCGATAACACGGTTTCATTATTAGCGGTGTTTTCCATTCGTAATGCACACTGCGTCCTACGTTACGAAACTCACAAATGTGTGTCACTACACCGACTCTTCAAGTTCTTTTATGGATTCCTCTCTGTTAACGTGTGTACATGCTAAGGGCGGTAATCGAGTGCTTATCTGTCAAGTGGTTAGTTTTCGAAAATACAGAACTGATCAACATTAGGAGTATTAACTGAGCATGCGCAAAATGATCCATGAATTGTAAAAAGGACAAAACTAGAAAAAAATTGAAATAGAAACGTCATGCCGAATTCAAGAATGAAACTTTTTCTGAGTACTATTGAAGGTTGACTCCTGCATTTACCTGCAAGGTTCTTTTTTTCGTGGAACGCCTGAGTTATTTCGTTTCTTAGTTTGCTATTAATGGAAAACTTGTGATTTTCAGTCAATCAGTATCAACCAATTATCAGTGCCGGGCAAAATGATTATCAGTATATATGGTTATATTTTCCTTGCTACGTCTCGAATTGAGTAGAAAGAAGCGCTTCTGTTTCTCGGTATGAGACGCGAAATGCAGAAGATATGTTAGAGCAAAAGTGACGCGAAGATATCAAAACAAGTGCCTTTGCTTCGCATATACCCGGCCCTTGTCATCAATTCTAGTGGACAATGATTCCTCAATGTTTGCTCATCGTGAAGGCGCCGCGTGCAAGGTTGTTCTCAGCGCAGTAGCTCTATTTGCGCAGCTTAGGATGTGTGGGACTTGGTCCTTGACGCTGGATACTCTCAAGGTAGTTGTAGAAGCGCCTGGAAGTAGACTGCTTTATAATAAATACCGACAAAAATAACGATGTGAATTATGACGAGTGGCGAAGCACTGCGTATCGTACCGGTATGTCACTGTACGTCACCCGCGCGTTGCCACTGCGAATATATACTGAGTGACCTAAAGTGTATATACATAAAGTGTATTCCTTTGGCTCCTCTTTATTGCTCTTCTATTTTAATCCTACTTATATTTCGTATATCGTCTTGAGTTCTGCATTCCGTTTCCCCTCAGTATTACTGCTTTGTGGTCTGTGAAATGGAGAGTCGATGGTTCTTCGAGTGGACCTAATCTAAACTTCGCAAAGACAAGGTCTATGCCTGTTCCTCAGGTGGTTGTTGGTTGTTTCGAGTCGTATGAAATGCGTCGTAGAGCGTATCGAGACTGCATAATCCAGTCGCTCTCCATAATGTCTACGTTGAAGTCGCCGGCTACTATAAAGGGTTTATGCTTGTACTCTGTTTCGTAATTGTAATCGCAGTCTGCACACATATGTGTCGCCTTTGAGGAGAAAATGTCGCGGACTTCTAAAGTTTCTCACACGCAAGCTCTTACGAAAGCATTTCTTCAGGGTTTCTCGTTGAAGATAATCTGTTTGGCACGACACCTTCCACATCCCACTGTACACATCCTTCAGAATGGAGATAGCCAGATTTGTTGATTTTGGGAACCTAGTGTCTTTAATTATTATTCAATTTCGTTTTTATTAAGATAATTCAGGAGTGTTTTGAGTGCTGCACATGATTTTACCTGAGACTTTATAATCGTAATCGTAATCGCAACATACACACTTATGTTTCGACTATAGCAGCGGTTTTCTATATACCGTGACAGCGGACAGTGAGAGTCGACGACAAAGCTAGATCCTAAGGTGCTTCGACCCAAAAACGAAAACATCATTTACGTGGAAACGAAGAACGTGTGACTTGCCATTTGATACTGGACAACATAAACAGTGTTACCTATAGCGAACAGGAAAGCATTCTCTCGTATCGTTCGTGCTAATGATCAGGTTAGTATTGTTTCGTTTCATTTCTAAAGTACGCTTATAATAACAACATAATTATGTTACGCATACAATATGAACGCATCTATAGGATCGATTGGAGAGTTTCCTCGTGGGTAGCAGTAGTAACTTAGCAATTATCGGTAGGCTAGCTCCGGACGATACTGTGACCCTGCCATATATACTAGGAAACGGGAACAGCCAAATACGTCGGCAGTGAACAGCGTTTTGCGATAGGTTACGGGCACTGAAATTTGTAAAGGATTACGACGGTGGGACACATACTGTCTTTACTCTCCGATCAGTACGTGAAGTACTGAACGTGGCAGTGTTTGTCTACAGGCCGCTATTCATAGGTCTACACGGAGCCAAAGAACGTGTTGATGCCACAACGTAAAGACACAGTTCCATGGAATATGGTCCCGCCTACATTGAGATTGGCTGAAACATCGAATATGTGCATGACATACATTGAACGCATCAGAACCAGGGACGACACTAAAATTTGTGAATGAAAAACTTCACACACATATTTCGCTCTAGTACCTTATTAAAGACGCAATTTAACGTGCGTATGATCACACTTCATGCCACATAGCCGCTGTTGTGTCAAGTGCCCCAAATTTTATCATGCCTCGCCATGGCTAATGTTATGCAAATTGTTATTCACTGCAGGTTTTTGGGTGTAGCGCCGCGTACGAATTGGCAAGAAAGAAGATGACATCTGTCATATTCTTTCTTACACTTCTCCACCCTTGTCCAGTATATTGTTATTCACCTCACGTATGAGGGATGTCAGGTTTTTCATAAAGTAAGCGGAAAAATATATCAGTTTTGGTAAGTGCAACATTTTAAAGCATCCGAGGTGTCTTGTTTTTCCCATATTTTAGGTCTGTGCTTGCATTTATTCGTCCATATGAAATAAGGTAAATGTCAATCCAATCATTATCTTTTCCTTTGTCTTAGGAATAATTAGGAATGTAGAAATGACAGCACTAGCATTGGACGGCATCGGTGTCGTGCTTGCAATAAAGGCAGTCCTGAAGTACGTGGCTTTCTAGTGTGCACCACTTTGTCTATCTCTACTCATATTTGTGTCTTATTTCAATACTATCAAGTTTAGTTTAAGAGAAGTACAGCTTGTGGTGGAACTAACGGAACAGTTGCATAAGCAACACCATCAAAAGCTTTGAGGCATCATGACAGTACGCAAGAGCTCACGTTTCAGATGTTTAAGAACGGTAATCAGCTCCGAATGTTATGTTCGCATGCATTTACAGTAAAGTAGTTAGCTACAAGTGATACCCATAATTACTCCAAAACTACAATAAGTTACCCAGAAGTGCTCAATTGCACGAATTGTTTGCATCCCCTCATGTTGCGATAATGAAGAAGCTTAAAAGACGTTAAAGGGACACTAAAGAGAAACAATGAATTGCTTTAGATTGAAGAAGTGTGCTTGGAGAACTCTTGTGTAGTTTATTTCACCACCATAGGTTTATTATTAGAGGAGAAAACCAAGTTCAAAGTTTCATTTTTAAATTTCGCGCCGAACTTTGTAATTCGTGACGTAAAAGGTTTTAAAGAGCATTTAACGTATTTTGGCGCCACTGGCTCGACTAAATTTCCACAAACTCGTTATGTCAAGTCTGTGGCCCCCTCAGAGGACAATGTACTTCGATTTAACCGATTTGGAACTACGTAGGCCCAAGCAGGCGCCGTCAAAAATATGTGACGTCACGGCAAACGGTGCGGGAATTCTAAGGTGGCGTCGCCACCTGTACTTTCTTTTTGCGCGTTTTCTCGCTTATTGAGCGTCTTCTCGCAGCAAGCGTGGGGAATTTGGTATCGTGGAAGACTGCTTTACTAATGCGAGAAAAATCGTTTTGCTCTTTAGTGTCCCTTTATTATTTTCTTTCCGCAGGGTGAAGTGCTTTTTACAAACCTTCCGAAGGCCGAAGAATTCAAACAATTCGCTGTACGCATAAAGTTTCCTACAATACTTACTAGAGGGAACTCTGGCGCTAGTGTCTATGGGAGCTGCAACGCATGATGCTTCAGCCAGCGTGGGAATGATGGGTAGTACACAAATTTGTCTAAACTTCGTTCTTTCGGCTCCGTTTGGCTTCGCGTCGCCTGCATCCGCTTTGTCGCAAAACAAAGTGCAGCAAACGTTAGCAGTTCCACTTCACCACTTTAACTTTTTTAGGCTCACCAACTCAAACCTGATCACGAAGTTCACAACGGTCTATTCTTTTATCCGAAACGAACGCCAAAACAGGGCAATAAACAAAGCCACAAGTACGTTTCAAGCCGCAAGCACGAAGACTAGGCTAATTTGTGTACTACCCATCATTCCCATGGTTGCTGAACGATCGCAGCGCCAGAGTCCCCTGTAGTTAATTTTAGGAAACTGTATGGCTGTACGTACAACAAATATTTCGCAATGCATCCCGGTGCCTTTATTCAACCATGCAATGCCCATGAGCAAGCCATTAGTTGTTTCATTGCGAATAGTGTCCCAGTGTAACTACCTCGAAGGACTATCACAACGGCCAGAATTTAACACACCTCTTTCGGGTCTACAGCTGAGCACCGGAACCATTCGGCCACCACAGCAACTTCATGCGAAAGACCAACTCATTTCAAGGCAGCTCAGGTGTCGCGGCACAAGTTATTTTGAAAAACATCGCAGTAACATAAAAAGGGGGCGTGAGACCAATAACATTTAAGGAAAAAGTGGTTCGGCAAACCGTTATGTTTATACATATAACATAATCTGTCATTCACAAGTTCACTGTGTGAACCTTTCACTACGTACCCTATTCTTGCCACTGAATTACGTCTCTGTTCCTGGAGAGCCAGTTTTACAAGTATAGGTTGACACCAAACTACTAGTAATCCTCAATTTATGCTTCGTTTTAATTGTTAAAAATGTCACATATACGAGCCTGTGTTCTTTGTAAATTGATGTATTTTTGTCTACTATAAATATAAAGATACGCGTGCTCTCCACGGAAATGAAGATGCGCTGTCCACGGAAATCTGTTAATCTCGGTTATCGATTATTGTCATAATAATCATCCCCATTCTTTTTTCCAGAAGTGTGCTGACAAAGTGGTGGTGGAACCGTCTATCCAGCTACAAACCGTAGATGACGTGGCTGCAGTCACATACAAAGCCGTGTATGCATTTGGTTGGATTCAAACGGCAAAAGGCACAAGTGGTTTTATTCACTACTGCTTATCAAATACGCTGCCTCCAACTCCTAGCTATAGCTCCTATGCGAAAAGTCACCTGTTATTTTCGTGTTTTTTCGTATACCTTTGCATCACCAAAATAAATGCTGATTTACGCACTCCTTTGATGCCCGTATTTCCTCGTTGTTCCTATCGTTTTGACGCTGTATTTAACAGATGTCGCGACATAGCAGCAGCGCCCAGCTAACCTGTGTGCTAAGGAGGCTATGGCCCAGGGCCCCCATGACGGTACGTCGAATTACGCAGCTCGCAGCGAACAGAAAGCATCTAGTCGTGGCTTTATTATCGCAAACAACAATGGACATTGGAAATTAGGGAAAGCCTGAGTGAAAAAATGCTTTACTATGGTTTACTCTCTTACTCTCTCTCTCTCTTTCTCCTCACCCTCACCTTCGCTTCTCTTTCCTATTCACCAGCCCCCCCCCCCCCTCCTTCCCCATCGCCTCACTCAATCCTTGCCTTGACGCTCCTTTGCGTTACTATTCTATGCATCCTCCCTTCTTCCTTACAGTCACACTCGCCTCACCTTACCGCTCACGTTCCTCCTCCTCATCCACTTCTTGCGTTGACACTCCATTTGTTTACTATGCATTACGCCCTCCCTTCCTCCTTATACTCACAGTCGCTTCAATTGCCCCTTCACCATCTTCAACTTCCCCTCTCTCATTCCTTGCATTTATACAACATTGCTCCAGTATGCTTTACTCTCTCTCCTCCACTTTACTCTCTCCTTACACTCTCCCTCGCTTTACTTTCCTGTTAAACTTCTTCCTCCCCCTCCCCTCACTCATGCCTTGCCTTGACACTCCATTGCTATCTTATATGTTACTCTCTCCTTTCTTACACCCTGCCTCGCTTCAATTCCCCTTTCAGCTTCCCTCTCCTCCTCGCTTGCCTCACTCATTACTTGCCTTGGTACTCCATTGCTTTACTAGGCTTTACTCTTTCCCTCCTTCTTTGCACTCACCTTCGCTTCAATTTGCCGATCACATTCCGCCTCCTTCCCCCTCGCCTCGCTCACACTTTGCATTGACATTTCATTGTTTTGCTATGCCTTACACTCTCCCTTCCCCCTTAATACCCTTCCATCAATATCCCACTCACCTTCCTCCACCTCATCCCTTACCTCAGTCACTGCTTGCCTGAATACTCCACTGATTTACTATGCTTTACTCTCTTCCTTCCTCATAATACTCACCCTCGCTTCAATTTCCCGTTCACCTTCATCGCATATGCTTTCGCTCTCGCGACGTGCTTACCCTTCTCCCAGCTTGGCTATTCTGCGAACGATCTCGGTGTGGACGGGCAGAGCTCGAAAAAAAGCTTCGCGGTAAAAGCTAGACCTAAAATATTTCGCTGAGTGAAGTTATTGCCGCAGCATTCTAGAAAAGAGATATAGATATAGAAATGGCTATGTCAGTGAGGCAAAATATGCTATTAGCATAGTACAGTTCAACCCGGGCCCATGGGTGTGTGATCTGCCTGTTAGTGTAATCATTCGCTTTTTCTCGAAAGCAGTTTTCAGCAAACGAAGAAAAAGGGTGAGGCACCCCACCATCATGCGTATTTCGCTCGTCTTTTGTTTATTTTGTCGGCATGAGAGAGTGCCTAAACGCATCCAGACTCACATTATTGGGACTCGTGTCTAGTACGCGGGAACACAATGTTTTGAGCCGCGCTTACACTCTGAAAGTGCGGCCTTCGACACTGCTGGGTAGAAGAACAAGACTTCTTGCCTCTGCGAGGCAGTCTTGCCGGAATGCTCTCTTGTTGAAACCAGGTGGCATAGTCAATTCTTTAGCAGTATTGGGACTATTCTGGGGTATTGCTTTTACGAACAATGGTGGCCCTCTAATTAACTGCATAATTGTTTACTCCGCAAGAAGCACACATGGTTCTATTTTCCGAGATGCTGATCCCGGGAAGTGTGGGACAATTCGTTTTCGATACGCAACTTTCTAAAGAAGCGAGTCCGTCGTGATGAGCTTGATGTGTAGCGTATGACAAAGCGGAAGAGATGTCCGCAGGCTACCATGAAAAAGACCATATGGTAGTAAATTTCACGCTTCCTAGAAATGAAATAAAAGACGGAAACTCTTCTAACAGCCTATGACTGACGATCTTGTAGTTCCTTGACTCAAGAGCGAGACACTTGTTGATAAAGAACTACACTACACTGAAGAAATGGACACAGGAATCTTAAAAATGTCACACCAACTAGCCCACTGGTTTACGCTTCTATGGTCTTGTAGTTACTGCGCTTTGCGTTTCATTTGCTGATTGGCCGAAATTGATAAAGCACAGAGTGGGAAGGTGGACAATCATATCAATTATTTTATTTGCGCCAACCACATTTGTCATTTTCTTCCAAGTTTCGAAAACTCGCTATATAATGAGGCCTTGTTTTCCGGTGGGACGAATCTTTCCAACACGGGGATTAGTGCCAGGTCGCATGTATCTATGTGAACCTGTTCTACCAAAGAACGAAGTTTGAGAAGAAAGAAAGTCAGAAAAGGCTGCCAAAGCTGCATTTAGCCAGTTGTACTGGGGCAACTGCAAATGACCCCAAGTGTAATGCACCGATTATCGTTCACCTGCCCTACCATGACCCTTTCCTGCGGCGCCTGAGCACTGCCACGAAAGACCACCCAGAAATCCAACACCAATCATATAGGACATCGTCTTTAATTTCAGGAGCCCTTCCAAGGACGTGCTGAAGAGTGCTTCGCATGCGTTGGTGACTGGCTGCAGACAACTATGATGGAGCAGCACATCCTTATTACCATGGAAGCAAGGATGTCCCAAACGCTGTTACATCACCACCCAGCGAATATGACGAGTGAATGGATTTGATTCACCAACCCCTCGAGGTAGTTTCAACGCATCAGTGTTGAAAGCAAACCAGCTAAGCGACCTCATTCTGTACCTGAGAAATTTTGAATCGTCTGTTTTGAGAGAAAACCGCAGTGCTTCCGAAATCGATCTGAATTTTATACCAATTATGTTGTGACAGTACTCAAGCAGAAATGAGCTTTATTCTCCACAACCTTTTCTTAGGAAGGTCGCTAACGAGGAGGTAATTGAATGTAACTGGATCCTTCATTTTCAAACCACCTTTAATCTTCTCGCTGCTTCAAACGGACCTTTTGCGGCGCATGAATTTTGTGTTTGCCAACGGGAGCAACTAAGAAGACAACATCGAACACAAAAATGCTCTTTTTTGTGGTTAGGTCGCTCTACTTGTGTGCAACTATTGATAAATAGTAAGTTCTTGAACACCTCGTAATCCACGCATATTAAGGGGAGATGCGGGTCATAGAAACACGATTTTTTTTCAAAAATTCTCGATTTTTTTGTTTTCACCTGTTTCATTAAGATTAGTATGTCTACTGTTCCGAAACTAAAAATCAAAGTCGAGACTCAACTGGAAATGCGTTAAACTTGCGTCTAAAGAGCACAATGTGGATGTTAATCTGGACCGAATGTGGGACGTCTTCTAGCTCGTCGCGGCCGATAACGCGCGGCCGCTCGCCATTGGGGCCTTCAATGGCGAGATCTTCAAATAACCACGGTTTTCCGCACTGGAGAAGCACAAGAAATAATAAAGAAAGCAGGCTTTTGCCGCGCTTTTCAAGCGCTGCGACTCGCTCTTAAATCACGTCGTACTGATCGGGGACCGCCATTGGCCGCTGCACGCCTTGCGTGTTGTGAAGCCTGCTTGCAGAGTCTGTGTTTCATCGAGGTGCGCAGGTGAACGTTTCTCTCGCGTATTTATTTTCATCACGGACAAAGAGAACCGTAGCAAGCGCAGTAACGGACCAGTGAAGTATCGCTCGGTGAACAAATTTCGAGGGCGCCGGCGCAAATCGAAGCCAAACACTCGCCGAACGGCAAGTGCGTCTGCTGCCGCGAGGCCTAGTGACGGCGACGGCGATGCTTCCGACGAGCTTGCCGCGGCGTTTGAATATGTCAGTGCCTCTCAAAAAGAAGAACGGACTCTTCGACGACGAAGAAAGACCGCGTAGAAAGAGTATTTCTTGATCGCTGACATAACAGCATTGAACATCCTCGTGATCGGTGCAGTGCGCCCAATGTGTCACCGTTCGGGAATACGCGTCCGGTAACACGCTTACAAACGCAAAGGCGTCGTTTCTGGAACTATAATGCAAGAACAGCGAGTTCCCCAAAAGTATTCCTTCGATGACGTATACGTTGCGGAGAGTTGCTTCGAATGAGGAGGCCAGCGTAGGGGCGGCGAGTGACGGACCGATTGCAAGCACAACCTACGGCAGCGGCAGCTCGCGCAATAGCTACTCTGCTCGAAAGAGCTGTGAAGGAGAAACTTATGGCGCTGGCTCATTTTAGTGGCAGTGGCTGCTAGAAGAACAATTTACCTCTTTTGTGTGCAATTTCCATCGGATTTGATCGTTAAATTTTTCATAAATAAACATCCAATTTTAACTTTAAACTTCGTTTTTCTAAAAACACACTTTTCGGAAACTTTTTGAACGTGCTCCTATTGTTTTTGGTACTTCTATTGCTCAGATCTGCATGAATTTTTGCCCAAATTTTCTCTAATGTGTGTGCAGTGCAGTTATCTCCTCGAAATCTCAATATTATGTTATGCATATTAGAAAATTTGCAAGTCAACATTTACTGGGGCCTCGGTAATTGGACTTCCCACGTCTGAATTTTTCACGTCTCGTAAATACTTTATATGCACTTTCTTGATAGTTTTCGGCAACTCTACAGTTCCATTGGAGCAATATGAGTCATCACTTGTCAAAATATATAGAAGTTCAAGGATCGCTATTGGGGGGCTACAAGGCCTATGTTTAACACATTTGTCATGGTGCAGAACAAAAAGTATGCAACGTACAAGAAATATATATATATATATATATATATATATATATATATATATATATATATATTTGAAATCAGCATAAAAATCTCCATAAATACCCCAAGTATCGTTACTCTAGGACGAATATTAAAAAA
This sequence comes from Rhipicephalus sanguineus, assembly GCF_013339695.2. Lineage (NCBI taxonomy): Eukaryota > Metazoa > Arthropoda > Arachnida > Ixodida > Ixodidae > Rhipicephalus > Rhipicephalus sanguineus. The sequence goes on from NC_051183.1 coordinate 95,167,942, forward strand.
AGTGTCTTCGACTCGCACCTCTCCTTAATAAAAAAAGGTACTGAAGCGCTTTATGGCAGTTAGTAGATCACTGGCAATGCGAACCCTGACATTTAGGAGCAGCGATGAAGCGTTGGGTTCTCACAGAAATGGGAATTTCTCAGGAATCCTTAAAGTGATAAGAGAATTGGACTCCTTTCTTATTGATTATATCACGCACTATGTCAACAAGAGAAAAGGTCAGCGGTCATATCTTTCGAGGTCTATTCATGACGACTCTGTTCATTTGATGGCGCCGACGTTAAGGCAACGAGTTGTCGAGGAGGATCGTCGTATCAAATATTACTAAATTCTTTTTGATTTCGCCCCCGAAACATGTCATGTTGAGCAGTTGTTACTCGTGGCCTGGTAATGTTTTGAAGGTAGTGTTCACGGGATGTTAGTTGGATTTTTACCACTTGAATCGGACATTGGGCTGTGATTGGTAGCCGCAATAAAATGCCTTGTTGATACGAGTGGCATTTCAAGTATTAACCGCAGCATTCTGTCGTATGACAAGGCCAGTAAATTGGCGAGGAAGAATAAGAGTCACCAAGGCCAGATGAAAGGGAAAAATAAACTCGCCGTTTTTCCTCCATTCCTGCGGTCCCCCTTTAAACCTGGTAGGAGCCCGGAGTGCTCCTTGTTTCATGAAGGCAGTGAAGTTTTCATCGTAATTCAGAAGTTGTACATAGTTTTATCTGCGTCCCCAAAGCGCTCAAGATGTTTTACCGACAGTAAATTAGTAAGGAAAGCCATCTATCCTAAAAATCATATCTGACACGAGTTGGTCAAGACACACTCATTCGTGCAAAGAAATCGTTAACAACTTTAAACGTGTTATGAATTGTCTACACACTATAATGAGTAACAAAAGAACACAAAAGAAATACCTGCGACCCTCACACCGAGGCGGCGGTCTGAAGAGGTGCGACAACTCGCACGCATACATATTTGTGAACCACTGGATTACGATCCAAGGCGCTGTAATGTTCGTCACCGACCAGTCTCCTACGAGCATGTAGCGATAGCATTGGTTTCGAGTCCAATTCGCCGTCGCGGCCTCTCAGTGAATGTGTTAACGTTATACTTCAGACCATGTAAACTTTTTCGATGTCTCATTGATGTAAAGTTAAAGGCTGTTCTCGATAGTCCGCATTGCTCAAGGAGTCAACGCCGTGCACCGCGTGCACGTAGTCCGGATGAAGTGGTATTTGTCTGAATGAATTCATTGCATTGCCAGCAGGTACATACATATCGTGCTGGTGGGAGAATAAAGTATCAGCACGATGTATTCTTTGAAGAGAGGCTAATGCCGCGAGTCAAAGCTGGCAGAGCAATAGCAAAAAACAAAGTGAGAAATTTTAGCAACAAACACCGCTTCTATGAGCACGACTAGGTTGGCACATCTTGTGCACTCTAATGATGAAGCTCGTATATTTTTGTCACACCGTGGTCCTGTGTCTTAATCTTTCCGTCTTGCAGCAATATATGCAGGAGAAACATTCTTGAGTTTTGTGAGACATAGTAGACAACATAAAAATATTTGCAATGCAGACGCTGAACTAGTGGGCAACCGAAGGATATAAAATTCAGCTAGTCCTAAGGATTTCTGTGCTAGGTGTTAAGTAATATTCGTCTAGAGCAAGGGTGTTTGCTTTGCGCAATGGGACAGCCGATATGTTAATATTCAGCTTCTACCCAGGGTCATGAGTCAAATGTCTAAAGCCAGTTGCACTCTTTAAGGCGTGTTTGTGTCACGGAAGAAATCTTCCTAATTATGACCATTAGTGCCACATACGCGATTATATTTTCTTTCCTATCTCTGCAAGTTGAATAGGCAAAAACGTATGCGCAAAAAACAAGTAAGATATATGGGGCATGTTCCAGGTATAGTCATGTGAAGACTCTAAATTATCTGCTTTCTCTTCCTACCTCGCCTCATTTTCCCATCAATTCTAGTGGAGAATCCGCCAGTGATATTTGTTCTTCTGCCCGGAGGCGCAGTATGCAAAGCACTTATAAGCACAGGACTTATGTTTGCTCAGCATAGGGTGTCCGACAATTGGCTCCTCTAGCCGGACATTCTGAAACGTAGTTGTAGGAGTGCCGTCTAGTTTAGGTTAAATAGAGCTACGAGCAAAATGCAAATACACTGAACAAGGAAATGAACAAAGTGTCAAAATATATTTCGCACAGGTCAATATAAAGAATGTTCAGCCCATCATGATCTTGGTTTACTTGCGCTAGAGAACAGGTCAGTAAGAGCTTGCTCCATCGCAACAGCGCGCCCATTGTTACAGTGTTGAAATTTCGAAAACTACCGCTTCTCGGAATGTTTCGACAGCTTAAATATGGGTAGCTGTGGTCACTTCAGCCGCTAATGCTAGACCAACTGTTGACACTGCTGTTATAATGTTGTTTCAAATGGCGAATCACAGCTGCGGTAAATAATTCCTACCTCTAGATAGCGCAGATGCTAACATTCACGGTCAGTGGTCCCCGGGCCAAGCGCGGAGAGAAACTGTTCCTTCCTCAGGTATGATGTTGCCAAGACTGAATTAGCGAGTCCGCAAATAGAAGACTTCGAAGCGACATATGCGCCTGAAGAAAAGCTTTGTTTTTTATGCGTACTGATGGCAGGGGTAGTAATTCATTATCTATGTAGCATGGAAATGGCGCGGACAGGAGTCATGCCATGTCGGGCGTTTCCGCCGCCGGCGCGTCCCCCGTCGAGTCACCGTTGACGGCAGTTACATCTACGTACGCACAGTGCCACCACAGCCGATGGCATCCCATGCTGTTTCAGACACCTATTCGTCCAACCGACGCACCTTCAACCCGCGTCGATCGCCCTCCCCAGAGCGCCGACGTACGACTTCGCCAGTGGTTTGTTGGCCACCACCCCTCCAAACGGTAAAGTGACCATCGCAGTTTGGAAGGCAATGACTGCGCCGCTGTCGAAATCTGCAAGGCCTCTTTCTCTGCCTGCTAACGAAATAACTGTGATTCCTGAGGGTGTTTCCTGGCAAAAATTGATCGATACTGGAGCTGCTGTGTATTGAGTGAGGCAATGTGCCGGAAGTTAAAAAAAAATGGAGATTCTGCTTTCTGACATCGTCCTGCTTGCGGCAACCGCGCATCTTATAAAATCTTCTAAGATGTGCACTGCTCGGCTGCTCATGCAGGACGTTTCGTATGTGGCGGACTTTGTCGTCTTTTCACACGGCTCGCACAATGCTATGTTAGCCTGGGAGTTCCTTTGCACACATCATGCCGTTGTTCATTGTGGCCTTGCCGAACTAAAATTATCAGTGATCTCCTACATCAATTCTGTGAAGTCTTCTTTTTCTCGTGTCGTCGTCGCCGCGGACACGGACATCCCTCCTGTGTCTTCTACTCTTGTGCTGGTCTGCTGCGACAATGCTCCCTTCCCCAGCGTCATGTTCACACCATCAGAATCATTTACTTCTTGCAAGAACGTCGTTCTCTGTTGTCCATACGATCGAACAATCTTGCACATTCATTTATGTCACGAACCTGTTTTAAGTCCCAGTCTCATTATTCCGCGGAGAATGGAGAGGCCGACTACAGGAAATACATTCCTTTTGCGCCAGTCCATTGCCCGATCACAGGACAAGCGTCCAGGTCACTAGTGTTAATCCCGTTACCGCGTCCAACACATCTTCCTTACACGCATTCCTTCCATCAATTGAATCGAGACATCGTATTCGTCAACGGACTCTGTACTTGAAGCTTCTCGACTGCTTTCGGGCGTTTTTGACTACAAGCAAATAAGTTTGGGCCGAACGTCTGCAGTCGTTCATCATATCGACACCGGTACCTATGCATCCCAGCGCTAGCGTCCATATCGGGCTTCTCACGCTGAACGCCTAGTATTGACGACTATGTGACTGATATGCTCAGTCATGGCGTCATGCAGCCGTCCCACAGTCATTTTGCCGCCCCGGTGGTGCTTGGTAAAAAAATCGACGATAGCGTCCGATTCTATGTTGATTATAGACGACTTAACAAGATCACACGCAAAGTTGTTTATCTGCTCCCCAGAGTCAACGACGCACTCGACTGTTCGCAAGGGGTGCAGTTCTTTTATTCGCTGGATCTTCGATCGGGGTACTAGCAGGTACCTATTGACCAAGCTGATCACTACAAAACTGCCTTTGCAACTCCTGACAGCTTTTACGAGTTCAACATGGCGCAGTTTGGCTTTTGAAAGGAGCCCGCCACCTTCAAGCGCGTTATGCACAAAATACTTGGAGGTCTCAAGTGGCACACGTGCCTTTGTTATCTGGAAGAAGTCGTAGTTTTTTTAAATGACTTTAATACCCATATTATCCGTCTCGCAAGTGTGCTGGAGTGCCCAACGCATGCTATGCTGGAACTGAATTTGACGAAGTGTCATTTTGCCGCCCGGGAGCTCACCATTTTATTAAATGCTGTTAACAAGGATGGTGTCCTACCCAAACATGCAAAGCTCCGCGCGGTCGCTGAGTTTCCCAAGCTGTCGACAGTGAAAGAACTCCGGAGCTTTATAGGCTTATGCTGGTATGTGCTTTGATTCGTCCGTAATTTCACATCGGCAATGGCCCCTTTACACCACCTACTTGCTCACAGCCAAGGCATCTCGGCGTAGTCTTCTGCTTGCGACAACGCATTCGCAAAATTACGTAATCTGCTGACATCGCCATCGAGTTTCCGTCACTTTGACCGAGACGTCCCCATAGACATTCACACAGATGCTAGTGGAGTCGGCCTCGGCGCTATCATTGCTCCATGCAAGTGTGGTTTCGACAAGTACGTCCTTTCTTAATCCAGTTGCACTCTCACCAGAGCTGAACAGAATTATTCGGTCGCACAAAAACAATGCCTAGCCGTCGTTTGGGCGATCACAATATTTCGACCTTACGTAAAGGGCCGCCCATTTCATGTCACGGTTGGTCACCAAGCCCTCTGGTCGTTGTCGTCACTGAAACACTGATAGGGTCGTCTAGCTCGCTGGGCATTACGTGCCGAAGACTACAATATAAGCGTCGTCTACAGGTCGGGCCGCAGACATTCAGCTGCCCACGCTTTTTCTCTGCTCTCAACTTCCCTATGAACATGGGAATGCGTCTGTTTGCATCTACAATTCTGCGCCAGTTACATACGCTAACATGCCATCTGAACAGCGCCGGGACCCGTGGATAGTCTCTATAAGGGAGTTCCTATCTCAGCCGTCACTGCTCATCGCCGCTCATTCGCTACGGCGCACAGCTCGAGAGAGAGAGAGAAAGAACGTAGAAAAAGTAGGGAGGTTAACTAGACTATGCGCCCATTTTGCTACACTACACATGAAGAGGGAGAATAAGGAACTAAAAGAGAGAGAGAGAACGATAGACACCTTTCACATCACACAGTGCCGAGTTTTACAAGCAGTCGCTCAATGAAGCTGTTTTCAAGGACCCCAGAAGGGCTCGCGTGGCTTTTTGGGCTGATGTGCTGCACGACCAGGCTCCTGAGATTTTTCCTTCATTAAAAGGCCGATCATCGAGTCTATTCAAGGCACACTGGAGAGTCCAGCGATCTTCATCAAATTGGGGTCAGTGGCACAAGAGATGTTCCATAGTCTCTACAAAGTTACAGCTATCACGCATGGATAAATCTGCCATGCCAATGCGATGGCTGAATGAGTTGGTAAACGCTACACTGATCCACAACCAGCACAGCATTGTACCTCGACACTTAACCATACGCGATGGGCTTCAGTACTGGCGCAACTACATTTCTGGTGGCCGCAAATGGCTGCTGATGATTCCTCGCCACCTACGTGCCGATATGTGCGCCTTCTTTCACGCAGACCCCTAATGCCGCCTCGTCGGTGTAATAAAAACGAATGCATGCCTTCGGCTGCGGGACTACTGGCGTGGAATGTACCGCTTTGTCCGACAGTATGTACGTTCATGCTCCGCGTGTCAAAGTCGGAAGAGGCCACCGCACATAGTCACTGGAGCGCTCTAGCCGTTGCCCTGTTCTCCTGGTCTTTTGATCACATCGGAATTGATTTGTACGGCCCCCTTCCGTCGATACCTGACGTGAACTGCTTGGTGACTGTCGCTATTCACCACCTGACACTCTATACTGAAACTGCCGCGTTTCCAGAGGCCACACCACGTGAAGTCGACTAATTCATCCTTCACAAACTTGTTTTTCACCACGCAGCGCCTCGCGAGCTACTCAGGAACCGCGGATGTGCGCTGCTCTCTCAAGCTGTAGAAGCCCTTCTCTGTGAGTATAGGACAGGATTTGCTCGCTTCTGTGTACTTTACGGCCATCAACCTTCTTCATTTATAGGTATTATTCATCTGTCTCGCCCGGACGCTTCAAAAAACGACGACTCTATTTGAAGTCGCAACTTATGCCGAGAAATGCAGGCCACTTGTGTGTTCCTTCACTCCACAAGACCAACCGCGGCTGAAGTACCGTCATGACGACAGCTTGCCTTCTCGGTCATATTCGCCTGGAACGTGCGTGCGTCATCGCGGTCGTTCCCTCTTCTGTTGCAGGCATTTCCACAAAGCTACTGCTTAAGTACGAAGCCCCCTACCGCGTCCTACGTGGAGCATCTCCGGTCAACTATATTACTGACTTGTTGAATCATCTACTGACCGCCGCAGTCGTGACTACAAGAAGGTTTACGTCGACCGACCAACTGAAGCCGCACGATGACCCACCAGTCGTACCTCTTTCTTAGGTCACCAGGACGGCTCATTTTCCGTGGGGTAGTGATTTGTAGCTTGGATAGGGCGCAGACAAGAGTGCCGGCGAAATGCGAAAACTAGGACGGTGTTGGTGGTTTTCTTCGCGCTTCCTCCGTTTGACCACTGATCGTTTCACCTGTGCTAGTTCTCTAGTAAACGCGTCGCGGTCTCAACGCCAAACGCGTACCATCAGCTATAACTTCACTACAAGTCTTTTTCGTGCTCCAACAGTATTGCAACTCCAAAGATAAACTTAATCTCCTCAGATAGGAGATCACAAGTCCATAAGTTACAACGATGTGGTGATTTAAAATATTTGCCTCTTTTTGTTATTCTGAAAATGTTGCATTGCTCCACTATCGAAGCACATTTCAGTTAAGCCTGTGTATGTTAAATACCTGCATTCTGGGGCTTTAAGGTAAGCCTACATGTTTTGTTGTTTTGTAACCTTACAACAAGAGTTCGCATGATAATACTGATGACACATCAATGTTTATCATATGAATAAGAAAATAGTGTATATTCTAGTGACAAGGGTCCAAGCAATAAATCTGCTTTCTTCTCTTCTTTGTTTAGAAACAATTGGTGATGCGCGGTAAGGGGCACTTAGCAGAAGCGTCAGTATGGGTAATATCCCATTTCCGTGATCTTTCAGCTGTCTACGGAATGCGTCGTCGATAAAACTGACGCCATTTGCCGTCGTCTATTTCCCGAGTAGTCCGTCAGCGCTGCGACAATGTGCAGCCCACTAGTCTGCAGACTGCCCCTTTTCCTGTTTCTTACATCGTTGGCAAATACTGGCCGCTCATGCAACATGCAATTGCCACGTAAGTAGTACTCCGACGCTGCTTTTAATATTATTACCACATGACTTCATAATAACATACATTTCCACGTTTATTCTAGCCTAGGATAATTAGGATAAATTGAAATCCACGCAATGCGAATATGATCACAATGAATATGACTATTGAACGAATTTATGTAGTGGTATAAAGCATATTCGTGCGATAGGTCGTTTGTAGGAAGGTACGAATTCTGCTTTTGAGCTGCGTAGCCAAGTTATCTTCATTACTGTTCTGTTTCCCCTTATCCCTTCCCCACTGCAGTGTAGCAAACGAGATGTTTATTTTCCAGTCTATTTCTCCCGCCTTTCAGCAGTACAATTAACTCTCTCTTTTATCCCCTAGGCGCATTCAACACAGTATGTGGTCGTTGAAGTGCTTCGATTTCAAGTGCTCGCAATTTCATGTGCGTGAATTTATTCACCTGAGAAATTAGAACAGATATAAGTATTGCTCGATCTTTACAGAGTACTTACGGGAATGGTATATATAAAATAACGTACTGTTTCCGCTTGGCGCTATAATTCACCTGATCAATCTATTTCGAATCTGTAGCTTTTGGACCCCGCCTTCTTCGGGCGAAGGCGCTGTTTGGAGACTTCGTACGAGCATGCCAAAAGGAGATCCTCGATGTCATAAAAGCTGTTCCGCCCGCAAAGTTGCACACGGTACGTATATTGACGTAGTACAGTAGTTATTTCAATGGAAAAAAAATGCTTGCCAGATGTTCGCAGTATGCAAGGTGAAAGTGCCCCCTGCGAAAGGTATTCTTCATGGAAGAAGTGTGCTGATGGTCATGTCATGCATTCATCGAAATTAACATTAAGAATTTCACGAAACAAACCTGTTTTCTTGTATTGTATATTTTTTTTATCAGAAAATCTGCGATACCATTGACAACCCCTCTTTTCCAGACGGTGCAAGTCACCTGCCGTTTGTACAACACGTGCAAGGATTCGGCAGTCGAGAAAACGGCACCAATGGTAAGAATGTGCGTCTTCTTCGTATGTTCATGCCTGAAAATATGTGGGATACCCCTGAAGCTAAAACACTGGGTCTCCGGATTGAAGGGGGCAACGGTCTGACGCAAACAATTAATGAAATGCAGCATCAGGCTCCTCGGACTGACTATTAGGCAGAAACCAACATGGCCATAACCGTGCCCTTGTAACTATATCGGAACATTACCGACAGAGAAAATGTATGGGGTGGACATGGTGCCCCCTTATAGTGGGATACAACTTAAGAAGTCCGGAAAGGCTCCGCACAGAATACCGAAGCGCGGCCGCCTATCGCATCCACGACTAAAGAAATAGTCCCACTCATGCACTCGGTAATGCTCTTCGAAGGTGGGTGCGCCGGCCGTCCGGCTCATGACGTCAGTCTGGAGTGCGCGCCCTTTGGTACAGCCATTGTTTGCATCCGCCTTTGATAAGGAAATGTCGCAGACTTCTAAAGTTGTATCCGTCTATAGACGGGTACAGGGGCTGCTGCCCCCCTGTGCATTGCGCACGCCTATGCTCATGCGCACACTTCGTTCACGCTTCGTTGCTTCACTTCGCCGTAGGGAAAGAATAGATCGAAACAGAGTCGAAAGAAATGCACCAGAAGAGGTTCAGAAAAGCCTGTGATATTCACTATGGTCACTGTTCCTCCTCGCTGGTGGTCGTCATGGTAAATAATGGAAATCAAAGGTAGTGGCAACGTATCTTGTTTCTACTCACCCCCGAATCATAACCGGATCATTTTTTTTTCTATTTATGTGTCCTAATTAAAAGTAGTCTGAGCTGGTTCGTGTATTACAAACCAGGCGCCTTGCGGCCATCACTCTGTGGTGATAATGTCTGCAAATTGTTAAACGCCTGAGTCGCGCGAGAGCGCTCGAAACGTAAGCAGATGGGCACGCGCCCTTTCTTTTCTGGTAGCCGCGCTTCGAGAAGAGGTGGAATGTCCCACACACGCATGTCTAGATATCAAGTGCTCCTTAGAATTTCGTTTGCCTGTTTTGAGTCGCGCGCAAGCGCGGATATGCATAGCGGCTTGGAACGCCACTGACCGTGACTCGTGACTCAGGTCCTCCGCGGCGTTCGCTTTTCTCCGCCTGAATTCATATGACCACCTTCAGGCGTCCTAATACAAGGCGCGCCAGCTGGGGTTCGCTTCGTTCATACAGCGTTTGCGCGATGGAGAAAATTCACTTATGCGTTCGCCTCAGACCTCTGAATGGTGGTAGCCCTCCAGTGTGGCTACGTTACCCTGCGCTTTATACCGACGTCCGATATTAGCTAATTCAATGACAAGCGATAGCTCTCACTAACGCAACTTTCATTTATTAACCCTCACTTCTAATATTCAGTTTTCACTAAGCCGTTTGTGACGGACAGTAGTGAGGGTTAACTAGCGGAAGGAAAGACACCATCAGGAATTAAATTCTCTGTCGTCCCATATACAAGGGATAACAGTTGTCAATTGTCTTCTACCATGCTTTGCCATGGTGTCGCACGCGCGTTGTGCCTTCTCTCGCAAGTCTATCGTGCCTTATCAGCAGATTCCACTTCGTATTTTTTTTTGCGTTTTCAACTGCACAAGCGGAGATAACTGAAAGTAGCAGAAAAGTGCCAAAATCTGGCAGACCCAACGTTTAGCGCTGCCATTGTGAGCATTTTTCAAGAAGAAATAAGTAGTGATGAAAAGATAATGATTGTAGGAAGGTTAGTGCACTTCTGGAAGTCCTGGGTTGGTGGATGCTGGAATTATTGGTGGATATGGTGGAAACAGTAGTGGACAAGGTGGAAAGAATAGTGGATGAGGTGGAAATAATAGAGGATAAGCTGAAAGCTGTGGTAGTTTTAATGGGTGGTGAGGGTGAGAGTAAAAAAAAAGTGGCGGGTGGTGGTTGTGGTGGCTAGCTTCTTTTGGCCTTAAGTGGGGAAGGCTGGCTGATGGTGGCGCAGTAAAACAGGCATTGGTGGATGCCTTGGTGAACAAGCTGGATGACGGCGGCACGAGAGAAGCATGGTAGATGATAGTGGCATGATGGAAGTGCACGTGGTAGTATGTGAAATCACTGCAATCTCTAATGTTTCCCTGTCGAACGTGTAGAAAAATATGTTTACAGCCAAAGAACCCAACGCCGATCATTACGCTTTTATAGCACGCTTGTTGTTTTATTCATGCGGCGTCAATAACCACCGCAATTTTTGTGGAGCACAGCAATACTTATATCACTCTGACATCAGCGATGTGTTGCTGTATTGTGATGTTTACAAGACCAGAGGTGTCAGTGTGAACAGCGAGAGTAAATGTGTTACATCGCCGCCCAGTTGTCGAGAAGTAGACAAGCTCTGGCTACCCATGCGCCCCTTTGAACGGGCAGAGCAGAAAACAGCCGCCACTTGATATCGCCACGCTAGAGACACAACTCTGGTAAATCTTGCACATCACTTACCTCAGCCGCACCTTAAGGTAACAGTGCAAATGCACGCGAAGCTAAAATGCACAAACTTTTAACTTCGGCCTGCGTTGAGACAAGCCCCACCAAGTATGACTTCCACCATCATATTCTACCATCATGACTTCCACCAATGGTTAGGCCTAGCGTACCAACCGAGTCCGTCTAGGTGCCATCCGCGCTTCTGGTTTTCGGGATAGACTATTCTGACGAGTACGGATAACTTTACAGCAGAGCTGTCGTATCGGCTAACCTAAATGAAGCATAACCTAAATGAAGTGTACCGTGTCCGCGCAATAAGCGATGAGCATCGACGCGACGCGCTTCCAACAAACGGCTCCGGTCACCGACAGCCGTCGGTCGCATTCCTCGGCACTCCACTGACTCGTATGCGGGAAAACGGACTTGTCAATTCGTGCGCCTTATTGAACTAGTATGTTGGCATATTTTTCCTGCGCACTGCACTCGTTTTCGGCCAAGTCGTCATGTAGTTCTAGCTAACGATAGAGTTTCTGATCAGTGCGCTGGCGCGGCCGCGCTGTAAGTCGCGCGAACAAACATTACAATACTGAATCAGTTGTACGCGCGTATTTATCGAATGAGATAAGAGTCGACATAAAGCCTCTGCACATGTCGCCCTTTGGAAAGAGCATGGCTGTAACAGCCGGTAAACGGAACCTGCTGCTCGGTTCACTTTATATTTTATTGGAGTTAATGTTTTCATTTGTAAAAGGAAGTTAGCGCTTTTGCCATTATCGGCACGTCCTTCATTACCGGCAGCAGTTTGTGTTTAATACATATGTCAATTTTAGTACGAGCAGGAGATTGCGTCTGTCTCGATTATGCGACATACAAAGCTGAAGCCAATCGATGTATGTTGACTAGTCATTCCAATGACAGCAAATATGTGTCAGCGTGGCATAGTGGTAAATACTAAGCTTGGGATCCGGAGGTGGCACGGTCGAGTATAGTGACGGGAGTTTTTTTTTCATGCGACTTTCTTTTTCTCTTTTTTCTGTACCAGTGCTTTCTACATCGCCTTCTATACAATTCTTTATGTGTGGAAGCTAGGCACAATGGCCCTGACGCTGTTGAGCCGTTTTACGCTCCGTTATTCTCCAGAATCCATCATTCGCGAGCATCCAGCATGCACCATATGCCATGATATTCTAGCACCATAATCCACCATTATGATGGATGGTGGAATCCATCAGTCCTCATGGGGGATGAATTTTCATTTGGGTGAAGGCGAGAAAAAAACCATGGTGGATGAATTTTCATTTGGGTGAAGGCGAGAAAAAAAACAGCCTCTCGTCTTAAAACTCAGGGTGAGTTAGGGGCCCCTTTAAGGGAACATGAAGGCCGTAGGTGTAGCCATAAAAAAAGTCTTCTATTGAACCTGAGCTCTGTTCCGTATCGCTGTTGCAGGTCTACGCCTGTGTTTATTCTACTCTCCAGAATAGGGTATGTATGTCTATATCGCTCGGTCGTTATCCTTTCATTTCTCTCACCAGCAATCACGACCATGAGTATTTGCGCAGTAACACTGGAGGGCCGTTGCGCACCAACACGACAGTATACAAGAAAGCTACACGAAGTAGGGCACAACATGATAATTTGGGGCTGGGCGATTCTACACAAGAAAGCATGTCTGATGCGCTTCATAAAAGTGTACAGCTCTAAATAATATGCTGTTACGCATTTTGCCGTAACTTACCCTGGTTGCCCGTCAGGCATGAATTTACGTAGAAAAATATACTGCACATATCAGTAAAATTATAAAGAAATATTTATCATCTCATGGTGCAATACGCAACTATCGCTCAGTCATCAACCTTTCTTTTTTTTTTCATCGGCAGGGTTTAAAGCTCTATGCACATCTACCGAAGACAGAAGAATTTATGCGCATTGGAGTGAAGTATGCGGTAAGAACACGGCAATTGCATTCTACATGCGGCATTTCTCGCCCGTATATTTCGCAATGATTCCCGTGGCACTATTAACGCCTCAACGTCCATGTGAAAGACGTGCGGTCATTCCGAAAGCGGCACTTTTCTTCCGGTCCGACTTAGCCTGGAAAGCATCAAGGTGTTGTAAAGTGTGGTTGGCGAAATAAGTGGCCTAGCAAGCGCATGACGCTAACGTATCGCTTCCCTTAAGAAGCAACAAAGAAAATAATTAAATATTATGTTCGTATAAATCTGCCTATAGCGCTCACCGCGATGCGCGTCATGCTTTTAGATTGATTAAGATACATCAAAGCAAAAAACTTACCTGGTCCCTCATGAATTCGCCGTAGAGGACTCGAAGGCTGTAGCCATTTTCTTATTTTTATTTTAATCGACGCATTCAACTGCCCCACCCGTCTCGGCAAGCTCTCTTCACTTAACGTTGTTTTGAGATGCTTCTAGGATCATAGGAAAAACAAGCTTTGGGCACCTCACTTAGTTTTGCACTGCCTCCGTGAACGGCCAACCTTTGATGAAGCGGCGATGTAATGTGACGTCATAGTTACGTCACGATGACGTAATCGCATGAGGATGATTTACATCGCTCGTGTTGACGCCCGCGATCAATTTTCGCATTTTCGAATCTTGGGCTACCGTCTTAAAAGTTAAATTTTGTTGATAATTCATTTGCTGGATGGTCTCGTTTCAGTGATTTAGAGATAAAACATTCACACGTTTAAGTTACAACACTCTTCTTGTGATTCCTTGTCTGTGTTCTATTTTACAGTGTGAAGTTAACGTTTACAAAGATTTGTTTTAATACGTAGCTTTGTTGCGCTCACTAGAAGTCAATGACACGAGCAGTGTTTATCTCGTTCAAAATAGGATATTGTGTTTTTTTATGCCACCAACTGAACCAAACACAAACAAATGTAGGCCACTTAGAGCAGGGGCGGATATTCAGAGGTGGCGTCACTGCTTGTCGCTTGTTCGCCGTTTTATGCCACAGTGCGCCCTTTTATAGTGCGGCTGTTGGGTGCTGGTTCATGTGTCCAGCGTCCGTTTCCATCACCGTAACTAAGCGAATGAGAGAAGCGAGAGAACTCCTGGTTCGCTTGCCATGAGCCACGCGACGCCCTTCTTTTGTTCGGCATTTCACGCCGCCGAAATTGATGCTACAGCACAAAGAGTCAATAAAAAATAAACAATAAAAATTGTATAAATAGTTGTGTTGAACTGCAGTAGGCGCCGCCTAAACAGAAATAGTAAATACACAAATGAACACGAAATATAGGGGTTAAAAACAGAACGAAAACTAACAGAGAAATACCAACAAAAATAAATTCAACGTGCTCTGTAGCTGTACGTGTACATAAGTCTTCCTAAATTATTCTGTATGAAGAGATTGCCAGCATAAAAAAAACGCGCACTGCTGTACTGGCGGTTGGTACTGTGAAATATCGTAATATTCGACGTACTTTTACTTTATTGTGAGAGTTGCATTTCGGGGTAATTAAAGGAGGAATTAACTTATACAGTTCAATCTATATTTTCGTGCAGTGCGTGCCTAACAAAATAGATATACTAAAATGGCGGTCATTTAACTCTGTATATTTGTTTTAGATGCATTTTATTGGTATTTGAGTTCTGAGTTTCAAAACTGCTTTATTGATTGCCTGTAGAAAGAACAAACAGATGCTGTGATTAAACGCATAGCGCCTCACAGAGGACCCAACACCTTCGTTTATAGTTCGTTCATCACTGTACTTCATCAATGGTTTATCAGTTAATATTGATAAAGAACAGTGTTCATGGCATCCAGTCTGACGCTCACAAAAGGAGCAATCGAGAAAAAAAGCCAATGAAGCTTTGACATTACATTAAATCAAACTGTGACTATACAAAAAAGCTTGTACATAAGACACGTACATATCCATCACCCAGGAAAAAAAAGTAAAGCAGGACGGTATGAAACCTGCAAAACAGAGTTTTGTTATGGTTAATGCGATACATATAATACAATCTTCTATTTCCCAAATATAATGATTACTTACAGCAGGATGATGTTACTTTGTGTGTTAGCCATGTAAGCTTTTATTCTAATTGATGCAAGTGACCCTTATATCTACCGTTTCCAAAATGGCAGTGATTCCTACGAAACTCAGACGCTAAATCCTTTAAACTAAAGTGAAAGTTCAGTTCAATGAACGAAAGTAAGTGAACAGAATTTATCGTGCACTTCAGCATGTTTCAACGGCAAGAAAATTACCACGCTAAAGCAAAGATAGCTACGCACACATAGGTGGCTGCTTCCATGAATTGTTAGCCTGAAAAAAAAGGCGTTATTTAAACACAGAGCACTGGCGCAGTTTGTCGAGGCGCAGTCGTGTCCTTGAAAAGCAGCCCTTTGTTGATAACGATACCGATGTAGCACTCACGCAGAAATCACCTGCTTCAGTCATCATCTTTGTCGCAATAATTAATCTAATCCACTTGTCATGGCGACTCCTCGCGACCTTAGCGCCGGCGCAAAAATCTGGTGCACACATGAAATACTGATTGGCAGTGAATTGTGAGGTAACGCTGTATTAGCTTATCATTTAAACACTGATCAGTATGCCTCACGTTCTTTCGACCACATCACAAGGGAATTTTTTAAAACTGACGACTTGCACTCGGTGTTCTTGCTTTCCTGATTTACGGTCTCGACTGGTGTTTCAGAGATGGGAACTTGGGGTTCTGATAAGCCTAGAAAGTTTCCAAAGGGCACAGAAAACCATCTTTACATAAACTTGCTCAGCAAACGTTTTCAAGTTATGTGACACGATACACATCGCGTAAATAGCGCCTGTTCAAGCGATGCTTGTTAGGAGTTACAGATTGTGGGGGGGGAGGGGTTGCACGCGAAAAACCCGGCGCATAATGAGGTCCTGGATGGTTCGTTATCACATCGGTATTTGTATGCGTCGTTTTCCAATTATTGATGCTCTCTCCACCGTGGGGTTGTAGGCGACCAGCCGTTTACGCCAGCAATGCTGCCACGCAGCGATACAGCAGGCGTTATTGACGAACGCACTTTCATAGCAGCATCATGCGCTTACACCTGCAAAGTCTATAGCGATGCTGCTGTGTTACAAGGCGGCAGAAAGACATCATTCCTGAGTACTGCACAAAATTTCGTGAGTAGTCACCAGTGTTTATTTATCAACGGAATCCAGTCCTGTTGCATTGTAACTGCAAGTCATGCATGACACTGTACAAGATGTCCAATCTAAGCTGCCTTCAAAAACAGCTAGGCATCTTCGCTGATTGTTTAGGGGCTATTCAGGAACTCAGGAAAGTCTACAAGGCAAGGGAAATCTGCGAGGCGATACACCTACTTGAATCGTAATACAGCTACATGCGTCAGGGTACAGTGCATTAAAAGCAATGTTGCGAACCATCACAATAATGCTACTGACCTGCAGGCACACTGCCTCGTAATACAGATCCCATCAGCTCACTCCGAGCGCATGAAATATCTCTCGTTGAGCCGGTCGTATTTACCACTAGGCGCTACGTGTCCCTACTGCTCTGTTCCACAGATGAAAGCAGATGCATGCCATCTTATATGGACAAGTCAAAGGTTACAGCCGGAACGCTGCCGCCATATTCTGCAAGCCGGCCTTCGCTGCACTGTCACGACCAGCTGTGACCACTGGATACATGATAACAGATCACACAACACACCGCTTCACTTCATACACAAGAGCGGTCTTACGACCCACATCTAATACACTTACATACACCAACTATAATGCTTTAAGGGCAAGTCTATGTCGCAAAAAAAGGCCGTTTCTTATATGGCAATCTGAACTTTTATCGAGGTCTCATTTCATTTCACGTTGCAACATTTCAAAGTTGTCTGGAAAAGAACGAACGACCTCACATTTCCTGCAGGCGCAGGAACGTGTCTTTAAATACAATGGTAACTGTGTAGGCGCAACCTCACGCCACGCCCGCAACCAATCAAAGCCATTTCGCTTCCGTCGGTAATAGAAAGAAAGAAAGCTGAGCGTACCTTGCAATTGCGGCGGAAGGCTAAAGGCACAACGGAGCTGATCAGCACATACTTGGTTAAACTGAGTTCAAACTGAGTTCAAAATGAAGTTCAAACTGAGGGGCGACTATTGCTAGTTAAAAACTTGTCCCCACATTGCCAGCACTATTGGCGTTGCCCCGCCATGACGCTCGTATCTGGTCTTTTTCCTAAGCAGTTTAAAGCATTTGCGTGCCTCCTGTGGTGGAATACTTAACTGCCGTTCAGAATGCCTGGATTCGATACGGGCTCGACAGCGAATAAACTTTTACTGATAGCAAACGCACTGTGCGTCCAAGGTGGGCGGCCTCCTTATTCCAGGTAGTCGCGGGCCTTTGCCGTCTCTCGCGTGCCTTAAACCTGGCTTCGCTGATTCTTCACGTCTGGGTCCGATAGCTTAGCCTCCCACTGCTGTTCGGTTAGCGTAGCAGTGCTAAGGTTTTGTATGCATCTCCATATCATATGGCATAGAGTGCCCACTGTACTTGCAGATGTACGAGCGCTCAGTCGGTGAGTTACGGTGAAGTAATATATTGTGAACGAAAGTGTTCGCTTGGAATTTTCTTAGGGTTACTGCCTCTTGCCTATGGTGAATTCCATTGGCGGATTCGGAGTGGCCGACGAACTCTACGCCGGAGCACTCCACTCCGGCTGAGAGCAACCGAAGGAAATCTGCCAGTGGAACACAAGCGCCCTCGCAGAGCAAATGGTAGGGGGTGCTAGCGCACGTATGCTCCGCAAGCGCCCAGCTTTGCTCGCGGTTCGCGCAGTTTTCGCCTTCATGGGCGCGAACGAAGAGAACAGGCGCGATCGGACAGCGCATTTCATCGGGCACGCGGTACACCACGCTCTGCGCACACACGGGGTGCTTGCGCCTTCCGGTCGAATCCGCCGCTTTTCGCGGAGTAGAGAGAGCTGCTCCGTGGAGAAAATGTTGCGCAGGAGCTGCTCCAGATCTGCCAACGAAAGATACAGGGAGCGCTCTCAATCCGCCAATAACAGACTTGCTCCGCATGGAGCAGAAAAACTGCTACCGGAAGTGATCCGAATCTGCCAATGGAATTCACCACTAGTTAGCAGGGGGTGAGCTTGCGAATATGCTCATCTGCCTACTCTGTAGTGGTCCATTGTGTCGCTGTACTTTTTTGGTACATGTTCCTTCGTCCTTATTGCGTCCTGTGGGTAGGCCCGGTGCACACGAGCTCAGGTGGAAGCATCGGCTGCCATATTCCCAACAGTGACTAGTGACCCGGAGTCGAAACAATGTACGTTTCTGGTAGCTTCCTTGCTGCAGCTGTGGGAATTTCTATGGCTTGTCTGTAAATTCTTTCTTTCTAAAAATTTCTAGAAGCTGCTTCAGCATCAGCATCGGTTAATATTATTGCTTCCTGAGCACAAGCACAGATATCAAGGGCTATGGCTGTTTCTTATGCCGTATCGATTTCTATAGTTAAGATGCTAGCTGCCGTTTTGTCTTTCTGTTCGCTGTAGATCACGCTGATGGCACAGGCTAGGATCCCTGTATATTTTGCTGCATCGGTGAATGTTGTGTCCGGATTTCAGCTGTAGTCTTTTCGGAGTTTCACTATTCTCGATTTTTTCTGCCGGGATGGTAAGTAGGATGCATATTTCGTGGAATGTGAGCTACCGAGATTTACTGTCGAATTGTTGCAGGGATAATCCTTTTTCGTCGCACTGTTGCATGGCTTCAGGATAGACTAATCTTCGAAGCGTTGCCCTTCCTGTTTCCGCTAGTCGAAGTCATTCGAGTTGGTTAAGTTTGTGTGATTCCACGAGTTCTTCCCAGATACTGTGGACACTTAAACGTAGTAGTAGCTGAGTGGAAGCACGTTCAGTGATCCATATGGCAGTCTTCGTAGCCTTTCGTATGAGAGTACTCAGTTTTTCAATGACCTCATAGCAGGGACCGTATTTTCTGCTGCACGAGATTTCCAAAGCCTAAATTTGTATAGACTGTGAGTAAGCTGTTGCGCACACCCATGTACAACGGGCCGTATAAGCGCTCATGTGCAGGGGCGTAGCCAGGGGGGGGGGGGCTTATGGGGCTTCAGCCCCCCCCGAAATTTTTCGTGCTCTCATACACCACCAACTAGCGGCGTCACCCGGGTGGTGGGATTTATTGGGCTTCAGCCTGATTATCATTTAGTTAATTATTTATCTTTTTATGACCCTCAAAATGTTAGCAGAAGCAAGTTTGATATCGGGCTCTACACAGATGGCTCAAAAGTGGATGATGACACAAAACATCAACTGCTAGCTTCTCCTTGGATTCCTCCGCCATGTTATATGTTTAAGTCCATGAACGATTTTAAGCAGAAACGAATGTTTACGTGGCTTGGCTGGACAGGTACCGATGGCTTAGCTTCTCAGCGCTTTAAGAGGGTGCGTTTTGCCGAGTGTGTGTCCTTTTTAGCAGAAGTGAGATTGGCAAGGGCCAACATGCGCGCACTAAGGCCCTCGTATCCAAGCCATTTCAAAAGTGGAAGCACGCCCTCGAAGTCTTCGGTGCACATGAAGTCACTAAATATCACACTGACGCTCATCTGGTAGCCGATAGTTTTCTTCAAACCTTCTCAGGATGTGTGCCCAGTGTTTTTGATCAGCTGGACCATGGCAGGCAAATTCAAATAAGAGAGATCCGAAGGAAGTTACAGCCTATTGTTGAGACAGTTCTCTTTTGCGGGTGGCAAGGTGTGGCTCTCCGTGGACATAGAGACAGTGGTCCCATGGATTCAAGCACAGCCTCCTCTACAAATACAGGCAACTTCAAAGAGCTGCTTCGCATGCGCGCGGATTGTGGCGACACAGATAAAAAAAAAGCATTTGGAAAGTTGCCCAAATAAGGCCTCATATTTTAGTTTATATGTACAAAACCACATTATAGAAATCTCTGCTGCAATCATCAAGGAAAGCCTAGTCGCAAAAGTAAACGCTGCAGGCTGCTTCTCCGTACTTGCTGATGAAACGACGGATGTTGCGGGTATCGAGCGGCTTACTGTTTGTGGAAGGTACCTTAATAAGGATGCGAACGGAATCGAAGAAGTGTTCTTATCGCTTTGTGCCAATGTGACGTCCGACTTGGGCTGACCGGACCCCCGGCCTCGTAAAGTGCTTACACCCATTCTCTTAACCGACGCCTCGAAGAAAAGAAGACCCTTTCCCCTTCCCACCGGAGACGACGAAGACAGCAATCCGCAGCGGGGTTCTTGAAAGCTTTTGTCAATGGTCCTCGCGGGGCCCACCACGCAAAGTACCAGGATCGGTGGCAGCGTCCTCGGGCAGCGGTCACTGCGGCGGCGAGACGGCATGCGCGCCCCTCAGTTTTATGGCGTGGGAAAAGCGGAGTGCCTATTGATTTCATTCATGCGACTTCGCGATAGCCCTGTGCCGGCCCCGCCGGGCCGGGCCAGCCTTCCCTCCATGGCTCCCAGGGCTCATTACCGCGCTTCCGTGAATGACCGCCTGCGACACTCGGGGAGAAGAAGCGGCAACTACGGGGAACCATACCGAAGACGCCTGTTACAAGCGTTGAAACACGACCTTGACATGTGGTCGTCTGGCGCAGCAGAAACGGGAGCGATGGGAACAGCCAGAGACATTTCCGCGCGGCGCTCAGAACACTGCGCGTTGGACATAGGAGGCGGCGCGCTTTGTTTGGCCTTTGAGATTCCTGGGCGCCCCCTTATCTATGGAAAGTTTGCCGATTGCCCTCTCCAAGTTTTGCGCTTGTGCATTTTTGCTCTGTTTTGCCTCAGGAGAGGGTTTTACGTGGCTGTGAGCTATGGGGGGCGGTCGACGGGCTGATGCAAGCTGGCCGACAAGGAAATATTTTGTGCAAATGGTGACAATTGGTTGGGTGTCACGGAGGGGCGGAGTCAGGGTCTACGAAAAGCGGCCGCGAGACCAGGATCAGGGCGAGAAATGGAATGCGAGGAGATGAGATCGAGATGAGAGACGATGAGATGACGACCGAGGCAGAGGATGGAATGAGACAGAGAGTAGAGACGGCGAGATGACGACTGAGGGAGGCGATGAAGGGGATGATGGAGACGATGAGGACGGAAGAGATCGAGAGTTGCGAGTAGCTGGACGAGTGGGACAGTGACCCGGAAGACAACTCACGAGCTTCGACACGAACTGACCCGAACAACGAGCCCCTAGGCCTGCGACATCATGGACTCACTCGTGAGATGAGCTACACCCCTTTCTATATTCACGAATTTTGCGAAGCGGGAAGCAGCGAGTTGGGACGTTGCGCAGTGGGACTAAGTATTATCTTCGCCTTCTCGTGCTAATCGTGTAGTTTTATTGTTATTGATATCCTCCTCCTGTTTTCTGCATGTTGTCGCGAGTGTTGTATTCTTTTGTTGTGATTTTGTGTAGCGTGTATCGTGTGGGGAGAGCATGTGCCTATGTCATTTATGAGTAATATTAAATAACATGTTTGTAAACCAAGGGAAGCTCGTTGCCTCTCTTCCTTCCCGGCCCCAGCACGAATCCTTTTCGAGTAGATGTTGAGATGCATAGCCAAGAGGGGGTGAGCGAGCGTAGCGGTGCTATATAGTGGCGATTTATCGAGGGATCGAGCAGAAGGTTTTAGTAGCCTCCCCTCTTTGGTGGTCGGTATCAAGGGGGGGTCGTCTCACCAATTCACGACCAAATGGCCGGGCCCTGGCCGACACCATCATAAGGCTCCTTATAGAAATGGGAATTAACATGCAGCATCTCCGTGGTCAAGGCTACGGTGGTGCAAGTTCGATGGCCGACAAAACGAATGGTGTTCAAGCTGCTGTCCGTGAGAAATATCCAGCCGCACTCTGTGTACTCACTGCGCGTGTCACTCCCTTTATCTAGTTGTGTGTGCAGCATGCTCCATCACAGACATTCGAAACTGTTTTGGGACTCTGAAGGCGACGTCAGCCTTTTTCCGTAAATCTTCTAGCCGCTCACACGTTTTGCGAAAAGTGATAAGTTTGAGCTCTCCTGAGCCTACAAGACAGCGCCTTTTGGGACTATGCGAAACGCGCTGGGCCGAGAAGCACGATGCAGTGCTTTCATTTGTGAGCCTCTTTGAGCCGTTGATCGCAGCACTAGAGGAGATTAAGTTTAACGGAAATGGCGAAAGTCCAGTGTAGGCAAACAGTCTAATGTTGGCACTCTTTTCACCAGCGTTCCTTGTAAGCCTGCATGTGACGGAACACGTGTTAGCACTGACTTTGCCACTGTCAAAGAAGCTGCAGACGAGGAGTATCGACATGAGCGCTGCCATTGACGACATAGAAGTGATACAGCAGACAATTGAAAGTGACCGCAAGAACACGAATGTTTCTTTCTCAAAAATATTTGCACAAATGCAGGCATTGGCAGAAAAACTGAATGTGGAGATCAGCCGTCGAGCCGGTGTCCGGAAGCAAAACCTTGGGAGCAATGCATTCGAAAGTACGGAAGAATCGCAGAACCCTGTTCATTCCGTTCATGAACCACGTACTAGCCCAGTTAAACCAACGGTTCGAAAAGCACAGGACACTTCTAAAGGACTTTTCATTAATTGTGTCATCCGCAATACCACCAATGCAAGATGATCGGGAGAAAGGAGCAGAAAATCTCCTGACCGTTTTTGCGCATGACGTCGAAACCAGGGCTGCTTTGGGAGAACTGCGACTATGGTGGACAAAGTGGGCGAACAAAGCAGTAAACCAGCGCCCCAGTACAGGAACCGATGCCCTCTCTCATTGCGACAGCAGGTTCTGTGCGAATGTGTACAAGCTACTCCGGATTCTAGTCACCCTTCCAGTGACCACTGCCAGCGCAGAGGGAACGTTTTCAAGTATGAGGTTACTTAAGAACTACTTACGCTCCACGATGTCTGAGGAACGCATGGTTGGCCAGGCACTTCTGTACGCCCACAGAAATGTCGACACCAGCGTGTCGGAAGTCATTGACCGCTTCGCTAAGCTTCCTCGCCGGGTCAACGTTGTCCTTTGATACCGAGCAGGACAAAAATCAGCGCAAACGAAAGGAAAAGACACTACTGTTCCAGAGTTCAGGTCAATGAGCCCGTAATTCTGACGCAATATTATTGTTCACCACCTTTTAAAGCCGTGAGGATTTTGTACCTTTTAGCAGTTAACACTGTGACCTAATATAAACGTAAGAATACGGTCATCAGGTGGACATTACCAGCCAATCGACAGCTTCACCTTGTTCACTGAGAGGTCGGCATACGCGGCGTTACCAAGCAAATTCAACTATTGGGAAGCCGTACTAACAGCATTGTTTGTTACTTTCATTTGTCGTTTTTGTTCTTCATTGCTTTTTGAACTAGAAGCGGCAACCTTCCTTTAAATTGAGTGCACAATAGTGGTTCGCACTTTAAAACAGTTTTAAAGTAGTTTCTTTCGTTATTTCTGCGCTCTTCCTTTATAGTTCTGTTTACATGGTGCGTCCGAGACAGCAGCTTGGCCCAAAGGACATATCAGTTGGCCATTATGTATAGTGATCATTGCTTAGTTCCGTTTATTGATTGTATATTTAAATGTACATTTGTGAAGTTTTGCGTAAGCATACTGCGCACTGTTTCCGGTGACTTATATTTTGCCCGTATTCGAGGTGTACTTTCCCATTCTTGCTTTTCCCTGGCCGCATCATTTGTGCAAAAAGATGAACATTTTGCGTAAACAATCTGCATTAAAATCCTGGTTATTTCGTGGACTTGATTTTTTTGTTATCAGGCACCTCTTCAGTTCAAAGCTGATGCAGTTCCGAAGTTTACGTGATGTTTGCCGTACCTGTTACACACACACACAAACACAAATATTGAAAAGATTGAAGACAGTTATTCCTGGAAAGATTTTTCGGGCATGCCAACATAATATTTTTACGAAAAAGCACATTTCTTACTCGTTCTTAACAGAGGGCAGCACTCAAGAAGTGATTGGCAGCATCTAATACAAATTGTCACTAGTAATACATATTAATGGTAATACCAGTGACAATGTATGTACTTGGTAATACATGTACATACCCACGCCGCTTTTGGAAAATTATGAAACCGGACGACAAAACCACAGTCTCTCTTTGTGACGCTTCTGGATCCCCCGTTGCCGACTGCGACGTTCCATCCGTCAACTCTGCATTTTGTTCCGTCTTTACTAACGAACCTAACAACGAACTTCCTGATTTTCCGCATTTTGCTTTTCCGCCAATGCCAAAGATTGTATTCAATTCAGAGGGAATTGTAAAAGTTATTAACCAATTAAAGAACTCTTCGTCATGCGGTATAGATGGCATAAACGCCAAAATTCTGAAAAATACTAAACATGTATGCAGTTCCATATTGTCAATCATTTTTCAGCAGTCACCCGACACAGGTGAAGTCCCATTAGACTGGAGAGTTGGGAAGGTCTTTCCGGTCTTCAAGAAAGGTGACCGCTCATTTGCAGGTTACTACCGACCAATCTCGCTCACTAGTGTTTGTTCAAACGATCATGGAACACGTCATCTTTTCTCATATTGCTACATTTTTATCATCCGTAAGCTTATTTCACCCAAACCAACATGGCTTTCGTAAAGATCACTCATGCGAGACCCAACTAACATTATTCCTGCACGACATTCACCTTCATATGGACCGTAACATCCCAATTGACACACTGTTCTTAGATTTTGAAAAAGCCTTCGATAAGGTACCCCACTCCCGTCGCCTTCAAAAAACCTCGCGTCTAAACCATCGGCATGTTTTTAACTGGATTAAAGCATTCCTAACAAACCGTAAACAATTCGTGCATGTTAATGATCCCTCCTCCGACCTCTCGCATGTCTTGTCCAGCGGGCCCCAGGGTATCGTCCTAGGGCCTCTTTTATTCCTAATATACATTAACGATATTCCGCTTTCCGTTGAATCTAACATCCGTCTTTTTGCTGATGATTGTGTCCTCTACCGCCCTATAAATAATCCCACCGATGTCTCCTCTCTACAGCATGACCTCTCACGCATTCAGCAGTGGTGTACCACCTGGTTGATGTCCCTTAATGCGAAAAAAACATTACTAATTTTTTTCCATCGTCGCCGAAACCACACGCCGGCTACTTACACAATCAACAACTGTCATATAGCTGCTACTGACTCGATTAAATACCTGCGTGTCCATCTTTCGAGTAACCTATCTTGGGGCGACCATATAAATCACATAATTCACTCCGATAACCGCGCTCTCGGGTACATACGCCGTAACATTTCCATGGCACCACCTTCCGTTAAACTACTCGCTTATAATACCATTGTCAGACCAAAACTTGAGTATGCAGCTGCTCTCTTTGACCCCCACCAAACTAATCATGTCGAAATACTTGAGTCAGTACAGAACCGAGCAACCAGATTCATTTTTTCAGATTATTCCCGCTACTCGAGCGTCTCCGCCCTCAAATCCCAGTTAAATCTTTCTACCCTCGCTCCTCGTCGTCGTATTGCACGTCTCTGCCTTTTTCACAGATTCTTTTATTCAACCCCCCGTGACAACCACCTCATCCAGCCGGTCCATCGAGGTCATCGCACAAGTCATCCAAATGCTGTGATTCCGCCATGTGCCCACACCACCTCATTTCAGCAGCCCTTCTTTTTGCGCACCACCCGAGACTGGAATGACCTTCCGAACGAAGCAGCAGTCATCCGCGATTTTGCGCGCTTCAAAAATGCCATCCAGGAAGCAGACTCAACCACGTCCTAACATACACCTTCATCGATACCGCCATTTTATGACGCCCACCCCTCATGTAAAGTCCCATATGGGACCATTGAGGATATAATAAATAAATAAATAAATAAATAAATAAATAAATAAATAAATAAATAAATAAATAAATAAATAAATAAATAAATAAATGTTATTCATATACTTAGTCGTTCTAAAAATTCAATGAGGAGGTCGCGCTGCAACGTGAGCCCCCCCCGAACAAAATTCCTGGCTACGCCACTGCTCATGTGTCACACGCATGGGTCGTCAAAAAGTGTGGAGGTCACTGAGACTCACTCATGAAATATATTGTGCCCTTAGGACTCACTCGGACTCAGACTCACCAAAATTTTGCTCAACCGGACTCACTCGGACTCAGGCCCATTAAACTTTTACAGCAGAGCTGTTAAGGTCGTCGTTGGCCGTGTTTCGTAGATAGAAAATATCATCATTATGAACCGGCACGTACCATCTTCTTGCTCTTCTGCTTCGCTACCAGATCTCCGCCGATTTGTCTGGCAAGAGATGCCGCAAATTGATGAGCGAGACAACGAGTACAGAGAGAGAGAAAGAGGAAGAAAGAAAAAGAAAGTAAGAGCAAAAGCGGAAGAAAGACATAGAAAGAGATGATTTCTTGGCGATAAATCTTTCTTTTTGCTGAGGCGAGATTTGAACTAGCGTACGAACGATCCGAATGCGAGCGTCCTAACCACTCGACTACCAAGCGCGCTGGCAGAGCCGAAGAGAGCCTTTTACGGCATAGTACAGCAATGTGGTAAGAAAGGAAAGTAAGGGTGAGGAGTATTGATGTGAGGGATAGGAGGTGGGAAATGAGGATGGCAGAACATGTACAGAAATAGATAGATAGATAGATAGATAGATAGATAGATAGATAGATAGATAGATAGATAGATAGATAGATAGATAGATAGATAGATAGATAGATAGATAGATAGATAGATAGATAGATAGATAGATAGATAGATAGATAGATAGAGAAAAGAAAGGGAAGAACGAGAAAAGAATAGGAGGTGAGAGACCGACTGCAGAGAAAGAGCGATAGAGAAACAAATATATAGAAGGAAACAGAAAAAAAAGAAACAAGTAGAAGGAAAGAAGAAAATGACAGATAGGCAGAGGAAGAAGTAGACAGAAAGGAGAAAGTTAGAAAGCAAGAGATAAAAGAGAGAAGTATATGGAGGAGGCACTGATAGAAAAAAGGTACACAGGCCCTGAAACATATTTGCATATGGTCATTGGAGTTTATTGGCTCGCAAATCAATTGCCACGAAAATTTATGGAACCCGCCGTGAACGAGCGAGGTTACTGGTATTTGTCGCATGCTTAAATTCCTTTCTCTGTTTTGTCGTCACTTTTCTCAGGAGCACGCTGGAAGTTAGACAGGTAGGGTTAGCACGGAGGAAAAGTCACAGTTTCCCCGCAACGGCGAAGCAATGAATGCGATAGCCGCAAATTGGAATGTAACGCGAAGAACGGATAGCAGCTCGAAATTTCCAGAGCGTCGGTAAAGCGCAAA
Source organism: Rhipicephalus sanguineus (assembly GCF_013339695.2). Taxonomy (NCBI): domain Eukaryota; kingdom Metazoa; phylum Arthropoda; class Arachnida; order Ixodida; family Ixodidae; genus Rhipicephalus; species Rhipicephalus sanguineus. The sequence goes on from NC_051183.1 coordinate 95,195,331, forward strand.
GGACGCACAAAAGAACACGCGCAGGACGAGCGTGAACTATCAAGTGTCACGGCTCGACACCTCAAGTCCGCTGCTCAAACATGAAGGACGCACGAAACGAACGCACAGGTATACGCTGGACAAGCGCGAACAGCTATAACATTTGTTACTTCTTTCTATTTGAACAGCACGCCTTTTCCGCAAACGCGGACGCTGCAACGAGCGAAGTGACCTTTGTACGCTTTGTAACATTGGCGCGGACGTCGCGGTGGAAGCACAAGATATACAAACCACCCTACTCACAATATAAGCGCGCGCGCCGGCGACCACGCCCTCTAGGGCAAAGTGAACCTCGCACCTCACGCGGGGCAGGAAGCGCGCGCGCGCTTCGCAACGAGCTCAGCGGCGACATTTAAAGCGCGCCCATCGTGCACTGCGTGCCATGTCGCTGGTGACCAATAAAGCACGCTGAATTAAATGGTGTATATAAATAGCCCGCCCTTAGCATACTGATAGGCTTCCCTACATGGCCTAGTCTCACGCCGCGCGCTGTAGAGCGAGATGTCACCCGTTCGATGCCGCGCGTCGGAATGTATTTTTCTGAATTATTTTTCTATGTGCCTTATATATATATATATATATATATATATGCGAGGGATTATTGGTCAGCTGCCAGCTCGTAAAATGATCACGGGCTACGTGACGCCACCAGGCAAAAAAAGAGTGTTCCACACTCGCCGCCATGGCTACGATTGGCGCTGACTAACACTCCTACGTTTAAATCAACATATATACCCCAAAAAAGTGGTCGGGAGGATGACCGCCGCTCAGTGGTAGAGCATCGGACGCGTTATTCGAAGGTCGCAGGTTCGGTCCCTGCCGGCGGCAAGTGATCTTTTCGTCGACTTTACTTTCTTCACATTTATGTTCTAAATACTACAGATAACACCCCCTATACTTTCCTTGGCGTTATTGTCTGTTAGTTCTCATTAATATTGTGTTTAACAAAGATAAACGAGCCCTTAGAAAATCATCTCCTTTCCTTTATATATATATATATATATATATATATATATATATATATATATATATATATATATATATATATATATATATATATATATATATATATATATATATATACGGGACATGACGGTGGCGCCGACGGCAAAAACCAGCCGAGAGTGTCCCCATAATTGCTATCGCAATAAAAAGTTACGCCAGCGCGTGCCATGCCCTTGAGCACACGTGCTGAAACGCGGTCGCTGTTTCTCGTGAATCCTTTGCGCGAGTGGGCCTTTAGGTGGAATGTTACCAGGCTAGAAGGGTGGCTCCGGCGCGTGGCGGCACCCGTGGAAAGATTCGTATCTGATATCCAAGCGTCGCCGTTTATTTACGTCGGCGATTGGTCAATAGCATATGATCTGCTGTTCGACGTCAAACAGCAGGCGCCGGTAGCTCCGATTTGGTGAACACAGGTATCTATGAAACGAGGGCGCCTGAGAAAAATGGCAACTTCCAAAGTTTCGTTGCCGCGGACGACTGCGAGATTCGGCTGAGCAGTTGAAAGCAGCGTGTGCTTTTCTGTATCATGCGTTTTCTAACCAATGCCGAGGTGTGGTTCATGGCTAATTCAAGGTACAACTTACAAAAGCGTTGCTCGTAAGCTTACCAGCGTGCATCAAAATTTGTCGCGAGCAGAGGCATTTTTCTTGTTCCTTATTACAAGCAAAATTGCACTTTGGGGCAGTAATGTCTACCGCACAGAAACAAAACTGTACCATCAAGACCTGTTTGAGAGAGCAGTGCGCGTCTCTAAAAGGACATTAAAGAGGTAAATCTTCAAATGTGGCATGTTATTCTATTGTTAATTACAATGCTTGTGCTTTGAACCGTGCGCACAAACCCTACTATGCATGAAGGTGCTTGGAAGCGCAAAAGACACAAAATACACAAGAAGAACTAGACAAGACGAGCGCTCACTTCAAACTAAAGTTTATTAACAGAAAGTGGCCAGGTTTTATCTTACACCAAAAGGCAGCAGCAATAAGAAAGCGCATGCGTGAAAGAAGAACCAACACTTGGTGAACAACTATCACCCCATACATAAATAATCACAACAACAAAAAAACAAAATAACAAAAGCTACCTAAGGTGAAACCACAGTTCATTTCCGGCACCAAAACAAGCTAACGAGAGAAGTAATCGAAGCTTTCCATATACACAAAAAAGATGCCACGTGCGTCAGCCAGCCATCTATTAACATAATAATCAGTGAAATGGCTTATCACGATAAGTCTTTGGCACTTGTTCACCAAGTGTCGGTTTGTTCTTTCACGCATGCGTTTTGCTATTGCTGTTGCCTCTTGGCGTACGATAAAACCTCACCACTTTCTGTTAATAAACTTTAGTTTGAAGTGAGCGCTCGTGTTGTGTCATTCTTCTGGTGTATTTCGTGTTTTGTGCTTTCAAGCGCCTTCATGGATCAGTACATCGGGCAGACTGGGAGATGCCTAAATGAGCGTCTCCGGGAGCACGCACGCAATGTACGCAATGGCAATGAAGGGGTTTTGGCTCAGCATGTCAGTAAGTGTGGCTGCCATGCGCAGTTCGAAAGCACGGTCGTAATGTACAGGCACAAGGACGATCATACCTGTATGATCGTCGAAGCGGAAAAAATGGCACGGGAACCAGAAAACTGCGTAAGCAAACCGTCGTTAGCTCTTCTAGTTAAAGAGCTACGGTATCTGGCAAGTGGCGCACATGGACCATGAATCTCCTTTTATCAAACGTTCAAGTTTTGTTGATTGTTAAGAGCTAAATCATCATTTTTTGCAGTTTCTTTTTCTGTTTCAGTCATATATATGTGGTTTGTGAAAAATAAACCTTCAGTTGATAGTCTGCGCTTGTCCTTGTGTGTTCTTGTCGTCCGTGTTTACTACCGCGCAGTATACATACGTCGATCATGAATCACCAACTCGCCCAATCGTCTACCTTGATCAGTACAAATTCGCCCAACTTTCTGTTCTTCTAAGCGTACTACGCAGTTATCCCGGTTTTCCGCGAACGCTATTTGCGCAAGCACGGTCAATACGTCAGCGCAGTTCTACTAATACAATATACATGTATGCCGGGTTTCTCATCAAACTATGCATCATGGCATCTTCACAGTATAAAAACCTACATTCACCTGGCTGTTCAGAAGTGGTACAAATGGTCGTCAAGAATTGGTAGATCGCCTAAAGGGTGCTTCTCTTAGTTTTCTTGCTTTATGCTTTTCAGATGTGCATTCAGAACGTGACAACGACGCCAACTGTTGAGCTACAAGCGGTGGATGATGTGATTACCGTCATATACAAAGCCATATATACATTTGGTTGGACCTAAACCTGGAATGGCACATCGTGTATTCATTTGCTACAGCGCATTCAACGTGACATCTCACTGTTTCTTTCACATGAAATGTGCAGCTGGCCTGTCATATGCGCAAGTAGCTTCTGTCATATGCGCGTAGCTTCTGCAACACGGAAATAAAAGGTGCTTTGCCTTCACACATGGAAGTTCCTGGGCCTCGTTATCTTACTACTAGAAGGATATCTAATACCTTAGACCTGACGGGGCATATCAGCTTAGTGGTAATGGTTTGGCGCTTCTAAGTTGCAGGACACAATTTCCGCCGCTGTGCACACATAGCTCAATTGTCCACATGCTAGTTGACGTTGATCAGGGGTAATGAATTGCAAGAAAATAATTTAGAGGCTGGTTATCTCAAACTGTGCATTCGTGTCTTATAGCCACGCTCCTACGACGCTGCACGATAATACAATCTGTCGGGATGAAGGTTCCGCATATTTTTAACTTGTTTTTCTTGAGAACAGACACACTCAAATTATTGCTCGAAAAACGTGAAACCAAGCACCAGGATGAGCAAGCGAATACATAGAAAAAAATTACTCATATAACAGTTAGGATGGTCTCAAGCTAGTGCTTTCGCGACATTTTTGAAGACTTGACAGCTTGCATTTTTGACGACTCTGAGTTTTTGCTTCTGTGGCTCTTCACACAGCCAGAAACGACGTCTCCGGATACGCGGATGAATCATTTGCAAGTAAAATTTATGGTAAACCATCATATCGTCTAAAGGGGTCGCCCACGAACACCGCAACTTAGTAATGTGACAAATATGCTTTTTTTATTGTGGAGCAGCCTAACACTTTTCTGTTCACAGAAAAAATCGGTCGTTTTGGTTAGTCCTCGAAATGTTTTTTTTTTCTGCCGCAGAAATTGAGTGATGCAAAAGTGTAACGCATCAAATGATACAAGAAGATTTAGCCTTTCCAATATTAATAATTACAAACAACATATTTATCTAGAATATTACCGAAAATTATCAAACAAAATGAGAAATGTAACAAAAAGAAAAAAAATCATGAGAGAAGTGTTGCAACTCTGCACAGGGTAAGCATAAAAAATTCGAAATACACAAAAAGCCTTTATCGAAAAATACTGCTAATATAAGCTCTGTCAGTACAAAGATTATATACATACATATACCTTTAATGAATGCCAGCAGACAATGAAGCGAATGAAGGCATAGGGGACGTGAATTTTACTGTTTTAAGTTTATTTTAACAATTGTGTAATAGATGTGAAGAAAGTAAATTGGACGAAACGGCAACTTCCCGCCGAGAGGGACCGAACCTGCATCCGCAGATGTACTCTACATTCTATACTCCCTCTCACATCGCGCCGCGCCACCTTGAAGCATGCACATTTACTCAACTTATCGCAAAAGGAAAACACCAAAACTGCCGCGCTAATATTCAAATTAGGCAGTATCGTAATTGTCGGTGAATTGTTTTCCCTCAGCTCTTCGTAAGATAGCAAATAATTTCCGGGTGCCTAGCATAAGTTTCCGTTGGAGAACGCCGTAGTTCCAATTAAGCCATAGTCACCTACTACGGCGTACCTCCAAATCATACCTTGGTTTTAGCGCGTAGGACTCCAGAAGTGATCACTTATATTAAACGAATGCTTACTTCATTACATAGGTATGCGGCTGCGACATTTGTCGCCAATCTTTCATGATACTGTTACATGGGGCCGTACAAAGATTATGTGATAGACTTCAGTAAGGCTGATACCCACTGATGTCTTTTTTCGGAGTCAATTATTTGTTTTCATTGTGTAATCTTGAAGTTCGACATGGTAAACATGGTGTCATATACAGGCACACAAATATGTTCCATGTAGAATGTCTAAGAGGCAATGGTGTAACGTTCCGTGAATCCAGCAATCAAGGTAGGGTTCTCAGCCATGCCTCAGGCATGTTGAGGGGAGGTGGCGTAGACAGCCTCAACAAGCATTGATAATTTCACAGCAAGGGTGTCGCTTTCAGATTGCGGAAAAAGATATAAAAAACGCCAGGCCTGCGCTGACGCCGCAGCACAGTCAAAGCGAAAGCTGGGAGAGCGGCCTTTCTAGAGCCCGTTGTAAGCTCTCTTGGGGCTACAATACAAGTAAGCTAGAGAGGTACCCACTACGCCATAAATCACAATTTTTGTGAAGTTGGGAAGCACCTACTAAGCCATCATTCGTGATTCGGCGGAGAAGCGAGGCACCAGCTACACGTCTGTAAGGCATTATGTGCACTTTGTTGACGCGACGACTGATGACGATGAAGAATTATGGCTCAGCCTTTTGTAATAGGTTTGAAGCTTTAAACGGCCCACCAGTTATGTAATTTGCATTGGGTGACGCCCTGTCGCTATTTCCCTTTCCCGTCATGCTGTATAACATACGGTGACGTGGGAGAGAGACGGGGGGGGGGGCGAAGAACTTTACTGAGACCCCGAGGAAATGGATCATGCGCTTATGGGCTTCCTTGGCAACCAATACAAGTGCACTTGCGAAGAAGCCACTACGCTATAAATCATTGTAATTTTACTGAGACCCCGAGGAAATGGATCATGCGCTTATGGGCTTCTTTGGCAACCAATACAAGTGCACTTGCGAGGAACCCACTACGCTATAAATCATTGTAATTTTTTGAAAAGTAGGGCAGCAGGCAGTGTGCCATTTTTTGTCATTCTACAGAGAGCCGTGGTACCTGCTAAACGCATGTAAGGCATTATGCGCACTTTGTTGATGCTGTGCCTGATGAGGATGAAAAATTATGGCAGAGCCCTTTGTAATGGGTTGGAAGCATTCAACAAGCTACTCGTTGCGCAATTCGCATTGTTTGACGCCTGGTTACAGAATTCGCGTTGTGCGACGCTAGGTGCTTATTTTACTCTTCTACCACGCTATATTGCATATGCTAATGTGGTTCCTTCCCGAGATGAAGCCTGTATAGGACCTTTTTGCAAAGCAGTTTCAAGCACCGGCATGGCTCAGTGGTTGAATACTGGGCTCCCAAGCCGAGGGCCCAGGTTCGAACCTCGTTCCATCCCGGAATTTTTTCTTATTTCGTTTTTTTTTCTTATTTCGAGCGATGCTGGTTACGGACACCGGCGGCGGCGGCGGCGGACAACTACGGAGCCAAAAACGGCCGGTGAAATTATCTCATAACAGCTTTCGCTGCAAAAAAAAAATACGCCACGCCTGCGCCCAACGCGCAGCACAGTCACAGCGAAAGATCCAAGAAGCCGCCTTTGTAGAGTTCGTTCTGAACTCTCTTGGGGCATCTATTCACTACGCCATAATACGCCAAGGTATTCACTAATACGCCAAGGTATTCACTACGCCATAAATCATATTTTGTGGAGTTATGAAGCACCCACTATGCCATTATTCGTCCTCCTGCGGATAAGCGAGGTACCCGCTACATATCTGCGAGGTATTATGTGCAATTTGTTGATGCTGCATGTAACCGATGACGATGAAGAATTATGGGTGAGCACTTTGTAGTGGGTGGGAAGCTATAAACCACACACTCATGACTCAATTATCATTGTGTGATGCCTGGTTGTTGTTTTATTCTGCCATGCTAAATTATATATGTTAACGCGATTCCTGGCCCAACATGCCGCCTGTATAGGGTATTTTAGCGAAAGAGTTTTAACTACGAGCGTGGCTTTCTGGATTACTCGACAGTCACGAAGAGGGCCATGCCCTACTGACTAAGCTAACTCGGGAGATGCTAGACACGGCGCGAACGCGCCTTATATCTTTCACACATTCTCTTTCTCGGCGGGCAGAGCGGGGCGGTGCCGCCGTCTGTGAGATGTGAAAAGAAGTAATGCTTCACGATCGACACTTACTCCGAGATTCCACGCGATATCGGAGGTCATGGTTAAAGCGTCTCGATACCAGAGAGGTAGACTGGCCATGCTGACGTCGCCGAGGCACCCTTTAAGCAGTTACGTTCTTTGCCTTTGGCTTCGTGTGAGCGTGCGTCGGCTCATCGGAGTAATGCAGCTTCCACATGCACCAACGGGATTTCTCCGCCGCCGACTGCTTCAATTGCGAGAGCACCGACTAACAAAACTGCTGCAATAAACATTGCAGAAAGGACGCGATTTCGACGGGCGAATGTCGTGCCTTGGTGGAGCGAGGGCAGCGCCTGCGAGACAGAGGCCAGCGGGATGCACGCGTTTGTGGCTCAGGCTACGAACCTCTACCTCCCGTGTTGCTGAAGCGCAGTGTGTGTTAGTGTATGCATGAGCACAGGCGTCGGCTACCCATTACTAGAAAGCGCACACCGTGCCGTTTCTCTCCTTAATTGACGACGCTTTGAAGAAGTGCATGCCGGGTACCAGTGTTGATTACGAGCTAGTTGATATCACCTTACGCGGGATTGATGATTCGCTGTGTCCAAATACATGTTCACACCGTCAGCTACCACAACGGTTTGATCATGATCATGGGCGTTAGTCGTCGCGATAGAGACATGCTGTCAACATGGGCCACGTCAAACGGCGCTATAGCTGCCAAACACGAATAGCCATTGTACAAGCCCTCATATATCACTACACAATAAGCACTACTTCTGTGAAGACGCGTTTCACTTTCGTGTTATACCGATTCCTATGACGGAGGGATCAGCCATGTTTTTTTTTATTTCGCGCGATAGCGGTTACTGACATCGGCGACAGTGGCGGTGGCTGACTACTGCACTGTTGTGATATCTTACATATTTCGCTGTAAATATGGGCACGAGGAACCAGTTGTCGATTATCAGCAGTATTTAGGCTGGAGCGCTGTTGTGAAGCGGACAGAACTCAATGCCTCACCACAAAACATGCTTTTCAAGGCTATATTTCTCTGAGGATCGCTTTTGCAAGGTAAGCCTTCATCTTCATATGCAATGCTCATAAGCTTCGACATGGTTATCAGGCACTGCAGTGAAACGCCACGGATGTTTTGCTGGTAGACTGTGGAAGCGTCCGCAGCTACATTTTTAGAGAATTTCTAACGTCCTGTATAGCGTCGTGACGAGTTGACAGTCTTACTGTAATTATATGCTATCATCTATTGCGGTACTCATTGAACTTTAGCTGAGATCGCAATTAGTGGGCAGAAAACATGTCTACAGTCCTTCAATATCAACGTTTCGCTGTGCTGTCCTCTGCATAGGACTTAATATGTGCATTTGCTCACGTATACCTGCAATATGATCAAACATAATGTTTTGGTTTTCTTTTTTGTTTGAAAAAAAAATCAGTCTAAAATACATCACTTCTATGAACATGAGGAAATAGGTCCATAGGCTTCGTTTATCATCCCCTTCCGCGAGGAATTCTAGCGGGCAATCTTTTATGGATGTCAGTTCTTCTTACCAGAAGCACAGCATGCAAAGCTAATATACGCTCGAGCACTCTATTTGCTCAGCTTGGGATATGCGAGGAATGGTCTTTGAAGGCAGACATTGTGAAAGGTTGTAAAAAAGCAGGGTTGCCACTGACTTTCGATTAAATGTCGCCAAACGACGAGCAAAAAGTCGCCAAAAGTCGCCATTTTTTTACCAATTTCGCCAAAAAAGTCTCCATTCTAGATATGTGCCACATACCTAGTAATAACAATTTCCACTCACGTATAGCCCCGTTGAATACAGTACCATCGTAAACCATTAAATTATACTGACGTTTCTCAATGACAGTCGTATCGCCCGCTTCATCATGGGAGTGCATGGTGCTGCTGCTCCGACTAGCCGCAAGATGTGCGTGGTGGCGCAAGGATGAATTAATGAAGCGCTCATGATATCCTTCCATCCCTGTCCGCTCGTTTCAAAGGTAAAAGTGTGGTAAACCTTGGGCGAAAACCGTTGTTTGTAGACAGTTTTACGTATACCCTTATATGAATTAAAAGGATTAAAAGGTTTATTGAAGGTTACACGACAGAATTCTTGCAGGAACCGATCATTAGTGAGTCTTACACCTTTTCAGTGGGAACTAATATGATACCGGACGCCACTGACCCTTTCTTATAGTCACTTATATCTACACGCGTCAATCCGATGCGTTAATAATGAACAAGTAGACAATGTAAAATGTTATATAGCAATTGTTTTCATTGCACACGCTCAGCGAGAACAGTAGAAAATGCCTCAATAAATATCTTTTATTGCACAAAGAGCCGCGTATCCGCCTCTCTTCGCTATTCCAAAACAGTCTTTACGAGCTGAGTTGGGGGTACTGCAACAGTGAATAAGTCGCCAAGCTATTCAGAGCAGTTGGAGCTTTGGCGGAAGAAATGGTCGGAACACGCGACAAACCCGTCGTATAGCCCCTTCAGAAGCGAAACTTCAGAGAAGCTTGAAGCACCTAAAGCCATAAACGTATAGTCAAACACTGCCCCCTCGCAGTTTGCAAGGCAGTCCTCTGACTTACATTTTGCTAGAATGTCGCTGGGGGACGTTCCAATACCTCCTGCATCTAGATGGGATCCCGGACTAAGGATTCCACTCACCGATGTTCTCACAGAACATCAAATAAACGTTTTATTTTCTCTGTAGATGAATTGAGAAGATACGTGTTACAGGACGGACATGCCGAATGACGCGTGATGTGCACATTCTACTCGTGGGTCTAAAACAAAGGAAAATACAGATAATGTTGCCGCTCATTCGTTGGGGAGACACTGAGCTTGGGATGCATAACTCAGTGGAGACCTAAGCCGAAAATCGCCAGAAATGCGCCGTGTCGCCATTGATAATTTTAGGTCGCCACGGGCCTCTCAAATTCGCCAATTTGGCGAAAAGTAGCCACCATTGGCAACCCTGAAAAAAAGCCATCTAGTAGGCTATATCGTGATAAATATAAGAGGAAAACGCTAATGTACTCAACGCGGATATGAACAATGCAGACGATTGCAATTCTCGCAAGCCAATTTTATTAGTCTCATACGCGGAACAGGTAATTGCCATACAGAATCCTTAATGCCAAGGCTCAGCTGAGTAAAACATGGTTTCATCACTAATGTATGCCTATTTCTACACTATAGCTATGTTAAAAGTTAATTACAGCTGCTACTGGCGAAGTTTGCAGATCACTTCAAGTGTGGCATAGCGACTTCAGCAATTATTGCTAGGCCAACTGTTGAAACTTTGGTTTTACAGCGTTATTTTCTGCCATGACAAGAATTCGAAGTGACGTCTCCTTCTCCTACTCAAGAAGAGGCTTCTTGATACGCATGCTGATAGATGCACCGATAACTCACTCGCTCTGTTTACTATTAAAACAAGCTGTATTATTAACCTTGAGCTGACTAGAAATATTCTAGTAACCATGATCGTTTAAGGTATCTAATGACAAGCACAATGCTGTTCTCTTCTAGTGTTTCCCTTTTTTTCAACATTTTGTAGCTGCCCTCTAAATCCTTTATGCGTGCAGCAGTGCTTTCGCTTGTAGATTTTGAAGATGTTTCGTTCTGAGGCACTTAGCTAAGACTAGCCCCTTAGGTACGACGATATGGTTCATGGCACCATCTTTGTTTCTTATACAAGCTGGGCAACAATACATAGACACGTGAAATCTTCCGACCCATTCGATTTTATTTACAACCTTCTTAGCAAGAACTCCGGTGAGCGTAGTTCGAGGTACACGGCAGAAGCGGCGCAGTATGTAATATTCTATTTTATTGTTATTCCATGGCAGTCTGCTGATTCCTCCACTGATACAGATGAACCAACTCGAGTATACCGTTCACCAAGTATTTAGTTCGTCAATGATACGTAAAAATTCGCCGATGCTTGGTAACCTAGCGTTTACCCTCTCCGCGTTTGTGATTTCTGCATACCTGGTGATACCAGCCTCACCGTGCTGCTCGCAACTTCCGCGTATGTGGTGATTTCGCCGATTAGTTGAAAATAATGCCAGTACAAGTTTTTAAGAGATCTCGCCTTATGCTGAACTAATGAAATTCTGTGTTACACGCCTCGTTGAATTGCATCATTAGCAATTAATAAGATTAGGATTCAGACAATACAAATACCAACAAAACATGGGATTCACATATTTAGTGGGAAGTTAACGCAAGGTCAGGATGTATGGTGTTTTTAAACAGACCTGCATTCCATCGTTAAAGGGGCACTGACACAAAATTTCAAGCTCGATATGTGTCCTTCATTCGAGTGCATAAGTATTTTCGACCAAACTTGAATGGCGTCCGTCACCTGCAGGTTATCTTATAGCAAGGGCGAAACGGAGTAGGAAAGCTCAACGGGGCGTTCAATACCTTGCGATATCGACCTTTCTGTGACGCGTTCGGTGTGGCTCATAACAGCTGGAGTGACAATGCGCTAGTAGCGGTGACGTCGAGTCATCCGAGTGTTCCTATCGACGATCCGAGTGTTCCTATCCTTGCGCCAACTGGCGCCGACGCTTGGAAACTCTCTCACTCGCAGTGACTTTCACACTCCTCATGACTGATCCATGATCTTCGTCGCGTCGCTTCGAATTGTTTCTCGTGTCCTCGTCAGTCTGCATCTCAGGGGAACGTTGGACGCTGCACTCGTGTTGTTCAAACCACCCCCTGCGTCTCCAGCCACACAGGGCCGGCTGATGCAACGTGTGCCCGGCCTTGTTTTTTTTCCTTCCACATCACGAGTGGATACAGAAAAGGGCCTCTTTGTCGTGCGCGTCTCAAGGGCACTTTTCAAACTGAAAGAAGATTAGGAGCGTTGCGTGTTAGAAAACACGCTCACGCTCCTGCGAGATTTGCTTACCACCAGCGATACATGGTGTATATAAATAGCTCGCCGTTATTTCGCCGGCGCATGCATGGCGTGTGGTTGAGTTGTCTAACGCAGTGCGCTGGTGATCGAGAGGTTGCTGGTTCGCATCCGCGGTCGGGTGCCTTAGAATTTTTTGAAGCTACACTGGCCTAGCCGAGCCAGTTCCGCGTGGGTCTTCAAGAGCCGTGCGGTGCATGCGCGAGGACCAGTCATGTCACGCACCGGAGCCGGCAGCTCCCGCGCATTCCCCCACCGCCGTGCGTGGGGTCGCCGCCGCCGGTCTGCGCTTTCCAGAGGAGTCACGTCTTAGCCTTGGCAGACGTATTGGCGCGCGCGCGGCTATTCGCCTTCGCTGCAGTCGCCGTCTGACAGTGCGCTGGAGCCCGCCTGATAGCGCCTCTGACTGGCGTTTGCCAGTGTGGTATAGCCATGGAGAAGGAGAGCGCAAATGCCGCTCAACGGCGCAGAAGAGCAGATAAGCTTAACTCATCGGATCCCCTAGTAGTTGCCTGGCAAAATAAATATACATGTGCCACATAATACGTATACCGTGTGTATGTCACTGGAGCAGCAGTAAGCATGATAATCAAGCTAATCCTAGGCAATCAGGAAAGCTAAGACTAATTAGCTGAATCTTTGTTAACACTACGTTATCCTGGCATAGCCGAGATAAGCCACTGCGCCATTATTTTCTTCTGCTTTATTTTTTGGAGCCTTTTACACACACACACACACACACACACACACACACACACACATATATATATATATATATATATATATATATATATATATATATATATATATATATATATATATATATATATATATATATATATATATATATATATATATATATATATATGGTTTCGAAAGAATGTTCCTGGCTATTGGTTTAATTATATGAAAGAAAACTAGTCACAGTGAAAAACATAACATTTATTCTGAGCTTTCGGCCGGGGACCGGCCTTCATCCAAGAATGCATTCGTACATGGCGTACGGGTTTAAGTACAGATTTTGTCAATACATAGATGTAGAACCACCATCGTGCTTCGTTGGACCATGACATGGGAGGGGCCAGAACAACAACAACAGCAAACAAATCCCAGGGAGAGAGCGACACGCATACAAGGTGACACACACAGCATTGCACTCTGTGAAGAGTAGACTATAGGCGGGGAGGGAACATGATGATGATGAATTAACTTTATTGATTGCCCTGCGAATTGGTGGGATGGGCCTGGATCCCGCCTAGGCTTCGGCCAAGGGTTGCTGGCCCTTGGCGGCTTCCTCGGCTCGCTGGACGGCCCACAGTTGTTGCTCCAGGTCCGAGCTGAGCAACGCAGACTCCCAGCGCGCGCGGAGGCTGTCGCTGTTTAAGGCTGCATCACAGCTATTGTTTATTATGTCTGGACATCCCCATAGTATGTGCTCTAAGGTGGCTCTAGAGTCGCAATGCCTACACTTGTCTGTCGTGTATAAGTCTGGGTGTATTACATGCATGATAGCTGGACTCGGGTAGGATCGGGTTTGTAACTGCCGCCATTCGACAGACTGTTTCTTGCTTAATTTCGGGTGAGGCGGTGGGAATGTACGCCTCTGCAATCTATGGTGTACTGTAATTTCGTGAAATGTGGTCATTCTATCTTCCCACTCCCACTCATCGGTATTCCCTGAGACGGCACTAATCGATGCTCGGTCTGTAAGCCCTCGAGCCATGCGGTGCGCCGCCTCATTACTACCTTCTGATAGTGTGTGAGCGGGTGTCCATATCAGATGGACACTTTTTTCTTGATTATTACCGAGTTGTAGAATTTGAAGTGCCTCTGGGGAGATTCGGCCGTTTGCAAAGTTTCGTATCGCCGTCTGCGAATCACTGACGATCACGTCCGCTTGTGTTTGTGCTATGGCTAATGCGATAGCTATTTCCTCTGCGGTTTCTACGTGTGGCGTACTGACGGTAGCACTCGTCAAACATTTTCCCTCATAATTTATCACCACGGCTGTGTAGGCGCGCTTGTGTCTGTATCTAGCTGCATCTACGAATACGGTGTCTATGCTGTGACCAAATTTCTTTTGTATATCGCGTGCTCTGCTTTCCCGTCTGCCCTGATGGTGGGCGGGATGCATATTCTTGGGTATAGGAAGCACGGTTATCACGCCTCTAATATGTCTGGGCATATCTACTTTGACGCCATGTTGGGTGTGATAAGTAATACCAAGCCGATCCAATATTTGCCTGCCTGTTTTAGTTTTGGATAGGCGTTCGTATTGAGCGATGCGTTGTGCCTCGATTAGCTCATCCAGGGTATTGTGAAGACCTAGCTGCAGTAGACTATCGTTGCTAGTGGTGATGGAGAGTCCACTTGCTTGCTTGTATATTTTCCTGATTAAACAATCTAATTTGTATCTTTCTGATGAGTGCCATCGTAAGTATGATGCTACGTAAACTATTCTGCTTATTACAAACGCTTGAACTAGTCTAAGCAGATTGCCTTCTTTCATTCCGCTATATTTGTTGGCGATGCGTTTAAGTAGCCGCATGATTTGAGACGTTACAGCGTCTAATTTGCGTATGGTCTCTCCATTATGGCCGTTACTTTCAATAATGAGTCCCAACACTCTGATCCTGTCCACCTTGGGTATAGGTTTACCATCCGCCGTAGTGAGGTGAATTTCCAGGTTGTTCTTTTCCTCGTAATAGCGTGGTTTTCGGCCGCGTCGTGATGGTTTATAAATGAGGAGCACAGATTTCTCTGCCGAACACGCCAGCCCGGTTCCTGATAAGTATTGTTCGACTGTTTCTATTGCACGTTGTAATGTATTTTCAACTTGTCCATACACAAAATAAATAACAAACAGAGAAACGAACCTACGTGTGTGGTTCGGAACGAGAGGCGGAGGGGAAAAAAAGAAAAAAATGACAAAGATGCGAACGCACTTACCACGCTAAATGGGGAGACCCATCAACTACGGCACTAAAGGAGAATACGCTCACGGACGCCGGATGTAAACGTGCAGCACGCGTTTCCTTGCTACCTTCAAAAAGCGCTTCAAAAGCAGTTAAGTGTTTGCCCATCCATGCGCCTTTTAGAGAAGGGGATTCGGTACGGCTTTTGAAGACGACCGGTCTCCGCGGGCATCTTGCTGGTGCTCGCGGCAATGGCCATAGCCCTCCCTCAAAAAGAAGGATACGACTCGCCGGTGAACAAGATTGAGGACAGCTGCTGTTAGGCGCAATGTGTGGGCACATGACATATTTCTTTCAATCAAGAGACATGATAAACATATGCATATACATGTACATATCCGTACATGCACACACACATATAGATACATACGGATATGCACACACATGCACATACGTACTCATATGAACCAAAAACCGATGTTCAAGCGTAAAAAGAGGGGGGGGGGTAACGCATTCGTACTTGCAGGAAGGGGGGAACGAGCACGCACGTAATACCCGTAATCACAGTACCAAACTTAATGACATATGTATTTATCAAGAGATGGGTCCAGGCTCGAATAGCACAATGCGCGACGTGTGTAATCACATGTGTACATGCATGCAAATCAGGGTAAACGGATGCTTCAAATGCTGCATCCCGAGCACTACGGGTATTACGTAGTCATTACGTGTTTATCATGTCTCTTGATTGAAAGAAAATATGTCATGTGCCCACACATTGCGCCTAACAGCAGCTGTCCTCAATCTTGTTCACCGGCGAGTCGTATCCTTCTTTTTGAGGGAGGGCTATGGCCATTGCCGCGAGCACCAGCAAGATGCCCGCGGAGACCGGTCGTCTTCAAAAGCCGTACCGAATCCCCTTCTCTAAAAGGCGCATGGATGGGCAAACACTTAACTGCTTTTGACGCGCTTTTTGAAGGTAGCAAGGAAACGCGTGCTGCACGTTTACATCCGGCGTCCGTGAGCGTATTCTCCTTTAGTGCCGTAGTTGATGGGTCTCCCCATTTAGCGTGGTAAGTGCGTTCGCACCTTTGTCATTTTTTTTCTTTTTTTCCCCTCCGCCTCTCGTTCCGAACCACACACGTAGGTTCGTTTCGCTGTTTGTTATTTATTTTGTGTATGTTCCCTCCCCGCCTATAGTCTACTCTTCACAGAGTGCAATGCTGTGTGTGTCACCTTGTATGCGTGACGCTCTCTCCCTGGGATTTGTTTGCTGTTGTTGTTCTGGCCCCTCCCATGTCATGGTCGAACGAATCACGATGGTGTCTACATTTATATATTGACAAAATCTGTACTTAAACCCGTACGCCATGTACGAATCCATTCTTTGATAAAGACCGGTCCCCGGCCGAGAGCTCAGAATAAATGTTGTTATGTTTTTCACTGTGATTAGTTTTCTTTCACATATATATATATATATATATATATATATATATATATATATATATATATATATATATAATATATATATATATATATATATATATGTATATATATATATCCGGAGCATGACAGCGACGGTGACGGCAAAATTCAGCCGAGAGTGTTCATATCATTGCTATCGCAATCATATAGGCTGATTACAGAGAGAGTACAATTCCAGGTGAAGGGGAGATGCCTCTGGTCCTGGCGGCAGTGCTAAACCACGTTAGTTCAAGAAAGCTCCCGGAAGGGGGTGCGGGAGGATCAATACGCCGAATAAAAAGAAAAAGAATAGCGCTTTCGCCTTCGAGTTTTCTTACATGAATGCATACGGCATCCTGCGAATGTTTTCCTTTCAATTTTTTGAGATAAGTGAATTTATATGGATTTAGATACGCGGAGAATGTAGAACACAACATTATTATTGTGCTATATTGCTTCACTTGTTGGTATTGCTTCGCGTCATGCGAACAACTGAAATCAATATAATGTAAGATATGATATTACTTAACAATAGAGCTTTTTTGTGCTGTAGTCATAATATGCAATGTTCAGCATAAAAATACATAAATATTAATAAATAAAGGAAAACACCATTGAATATTGCCGCCATAATCTAACTGGAGCAAGGTGTGTGAGCGGGCTAGTTGGTATTCCATGGTGACGTGTGTTTCACGCGGTGTTCACGTCACCATAATTTAACTCTTCAGTTTATTTCCAAACTGCAGCATTTGGACCTCGTCTTCTTAGGGCGAAGGCGATGTTTGGAAACCTCATGCGAATGTGCAAACAGGTGTCACTAGATGGTGCAAAACTTGTTCCTCCAGCAAAGTTGCACAAGGTATGTATAGCAATGTACAACTTTCATTGTATTTTTATGGAAACAACTCTCCATTGCTTTCTAGCACACAGCGAGAAAGGCGTTTTACCCTTTCGCTGCCGTAAGAAAAGAAAAATAAACGTTCCAATACTGCCGAAAATTTTTCTTTCGGTTAGTTTGTGAGGCTGTTTTTCTGAATAAAGCCGTACCGTTTTTTTTTCACTTCAATGGGTTCCTTTATTTCCCTAATCGCGCAAAAAAAAAGATAACTCGAAGATGGCTTCACTGCATCGCAATACAATTAAAAATTGCAATAAAATGAATGGCGAGACACAAATGGTCGAACGTGGACAAGTGTGGCCATATAGCGTCAAGAAACACAACTATGACGACTACAACTTTTATTGATTCCGTGTGGAACCAATTCCTCTTGATAACCAGTATAGTCATCATCGGCCATTTTCTTGCGAAATCTTACGACGACTATACTCGTCAGCGGTAGCGAAAGGGTCTGAATATATTCTTGACAGATATACGTGTGTGCTGATAGCCGTCGCGTATATTGCGCAATTTCAGTATGATTTCAGCGAATGATTACGCAGGTAACTGTCTATACAGAATTTTCGGTGAAATTTAAGTGATCGCCGTGTTTGTCACTCCTTGCTCACACGAAACGTTCGATAACCGACAGCTACATTGCAATGCAATTGCGGTGTCACTGATTTTTTGTTGTGTGACTTCAGGAACAGTGAGAATAATATTGGAAATTGGAAACAACCGCATAAATGCTATATCTGGAAGAAAGAGCTCGAATGAGCATTGTGAAATAAAACACTGGGCTCAGCTCCTTATCGCATGGCCAATTGCTTCACTCGGCACCAGGTTGTAGCGCAGTGTGCTTAAAATTGCACCACGTCTGGAAGATTGCGTCGCTTGTAGCGTTTAAACTTATGGTGAGATTATGGAAGCTTACCATATTTATCTGAAGCAATGTGCGTGTGTCAGCTAGACTTCTATGGCTCTGCATAATAAGAAAAAGCAATTTTAAGTGTGGAGCACTTCAGGGGCCCGGGCTGCCGTATGCTGTTATTTGATGTCGTCACTTGAGGCCACGCGCTCAAAGCAATTTACATCAGGGGTCGGCAACCTTCGGCCGGGGGACCGAGTTCGGCCCGCAGGGCAGTGTTATGCAGATCCGGCAATCACATCAGAACCTCTCCCCTATCTAACTGATAAGCTCCCCCAGCCTAAAGGATGAACACCTCCAGAACTTTCTGCGTCTGTCGGTGACCAACCTTGGTAGGAGGAGGAGGAGGAGGAGGAGGAGGAGAGGTTGAGGAAAGGAAAAGGCGCAACTTCTGCAACCCTAATTGGGAGCACGGCTCAGCGCCTGTAGGGGAAAGGGGGAAAGGGAGATAAAGATGAGAAGAGGGAGGAGAAGGAGAGGAGGAATGCTGTCCATGACCGAGGACGCGGCGGGCGGCTACTATAGCCGGTTGGCCAGTCCAGTGTCCTCAAGGAAGCGAAGAACCGCCTTGAAAACCTGGGTGTGGTGCTTTGCAGGGAAGAGGAGGTCCCTCTGTGTAGCCGCGGGAATACCCTGGCGACGGAGTGCGGCGAGCAAGGCAGCTCGTTGTGCTTGAAGCGCTGGGCACACACACAACAGGTGATCAATTGTTTCGTCTGCCCCACACGCACTGCACGCAGGTGACGAAGCTCTGCCGAGCCGGTGACGTCGTGCCGCAGGCCAGGAGCAGCCGATGCGTAGACGCAGTAGAAGGGACCGCTCCCTCCTGGAGAGGCCCCTGTCAGGCAGCCGGGTCGGAGGTTCCAGCCTGGCCACACGTTCGTCGGGGTGGCAGCGTAGCAACAGCCGCCTCAAGGTTAGCCTCGAATAGTCTGAGGCGACCACAGCACGGCAGACAGCGACGGTAGAGTGATGTGCCTCCTTCGCCAGTGCGTCTGCTTGCTCATTTCCCTGAATACCCACATGAGATGGGACCCAATGCAGGGAGACATCGACGCCACTGGCGAGGAGGGCATGCAGCTTGGTGACCAGCAGTTGAGTTCCGAAGCCCGCCCGTTCCGGTTTCGCGACGGCCTGCAGTGCGGCTCGTGAGTCGCAAGCGACAGCCACGGGACACATGGGGGGGTCTGCTGCCAGGAGATCCACGGCGAGGTGGAGACCGGCCGTTTCTGCGGCGGTAGAGCAGGCATCAAAGGGGAGACGACAGGAGGCCGTTCTACCAAGGGCTGGCATGACGCAGGCGGCCGTGGCGGAGCCTGTAGCTGGGAGTACGGAGCCATCCGTGTAGACAGTAAGCCTACCAGCCAGCTCTTCCTCTAGCTTGGAGGCGACTGCCTGCTGGAGAGCGCAGGTGGGTGAGCGACGCTTGGAGAGCCGACCTAGATCGGTAGTGACTGTCAATGGTCTCACTGTCGGCGGAGGAGGGGGCATGGCTGGAGGCACAGGTCCTACAGCTTCTCGATAGACCTGTAGCAGTGCGCCCATCCGAGATGTTGGTCGGCTTTCCAGCCGGGCAAGGAGAGGGCGTCCATCAGGCGCGTGGGCGAGCCGATCGATGTGGAGGAGACCACGCTGCTGAAAGAGCAGAGAGAGGGGCCAGGCGCCCGCCTCTGCCAGGGTGGCTGCCACTTGCGAGGACCGCGGCAGGCCAAGGACACTCCGAATGAAGCCCCTATGCAACAGCTCGAGGCGCTCCAGTTGTCGGAGAGGAAGTGCCACCAGAGGCAAGGCGTACAGGAGCCTCGCAGTTGCAGCTGCGGCATGAAGACGAAGAGCCCAGGATGGTGCGCAGCCGCGGCCGCTCAGGAAGATGCACTTCACCGCCTTCTGAACTCTTTTCACCATCCCCATGGCTTCTTTGATGGCGGGAGCCCAGGACAGCCGGTGGTCGATACGGAGCCCAAGGTAGGTCACTGTAGTCTCCCACGGAATCATGGAGCCATCGATGGTGAGGCGCGCCACGCGGCTGCGCGTTCTTGCCTTAGGGTGCACAAGAAGGGCCTTCGTTTTGGCCGAAGACACCGCCAGGCCAACAGAGGCGATGTGGTCGACTACGGCGTTCAGTGCATCCTGGAGGCAGGATCGGACAGAGCGCAGATTCCTGGTGGGGCCCCAGTTCCACAGGGCGACGTCGTCGGCGTATATGGAGCAGTGGACCGGGTAGCGCTGTCCGGAAGGGATGGCAGAAGGCAGATGTGCCAAGGCGACGTTAAATAGGAAGGGGCTCAGTACAGAGCCCTGTGGCACACCTGACGTGACCGGATGTGGAGAGCTGAGAGCTCGGCCGACTCGCACGCGGAAAAAACGGCCAGACAGAAAGCCCTGCACAAAGCACAGCATGCGGCCTCCGACGCCCAAGGTTGCTAGTGCCTGTTCGACCGCCAGGTGAGGTAGGCCATCGAATGCACTCTGCACGTCCAAAAGCACTAGAAGGGCCGCTTCCTTCCTGCTTCTTGCATGCTCCAGTGCCGAGACGACGTCAC
The DNA here is from genome assembly GCF_013339695.2 of Rhipicephalus sanguineus. Classification (NCBI taxonomy): domain Eukaryota; kingdom Metazoa; phylum Arthropoda; class Arachnida; order Ixodida; family Ixodidae; genus Rhipicephalus; species Rhipicephalus sanguineus. The sequence continues at coordinate 95,216,209 of NC_051183.1, forward strand.
CAAGCGAGTCAGCGGTGCAGCGGTGGCGCCGGAATCCGGTCTGCTGCTCGGGAAAGTAGTCTAAAGCCCTGGCAATCCACTCAAGGCGGGCCAGGACCATTGTCTCCATCACCTTGCAGGCGGCAGAGGTGAGGGAGACAGGCCTGTACGACGAGGGGGCCGAAGCCGGCTTTCGTGCTTTTAGTATCGGCACGATGATAGCAGTAAGCCAGGTCGCAGGGAGCTGTCCGACCAACCTTGGTATAGACATTCACGATTTGGCTAAGGATGTTCAGCACCGAAAGTCGCATTCTGTTTTTCTTTTCCTTCTTTATTTTGATAAATTGCAACCTTGGGGCATGCGTGATGACAATGACCATGGTTTATATTCCAGCTTTGCATATCAGTTTTGTCAATTCGACAAAGTTTTCTCTTTGCTTGCGCAGCCGCCCCCTCCCCCCTTGCCGTGCGGCCCCTGCCGTGTCAACTTCATGCAACTCGGCCCTCCGCCTCAAAAGGTTCCCGACCCCTGACCTATCGCATAGCCAGTTATAGCCTAGCCATGTTTCGTATAGCATAACAGGGCAGGAAAGTGAAGTGCGGGTGAGGAGCAGAGGAATAAGGGAGAGGATAAAGCTTAGCATAGCCATGTATGGCATCACGTAGGCACAACCATGTATAACATAATCATGTATAGCTCGTAAAGCAAGGTTGTGAGGAAGGAGAGCGAGCGTGAGGAGGATGCGTATCAGTAGGGGAGAAGGTAAACCAAGCATTCCCAGCATGGTACAGCATAGCCTTGTCTATAACATTATAGCAAGGGGTACAAAATGAAAGCGAGGGTGCGTAGGCGAGGAAAGAAGTGGGCGTATGATAAACATAGCATAGCTAGGTATAGTACATTATAGCAAGAGGGTGGAAAAGGCAAGTGATAATCAGGGAGAAAGGGTAAAACGTAGAGGTATAGTTTAGCAAGCGGGCGAAAAGGTAAGTGAGGGTGACGAGACGCGAGGCTGAGGAGGAAAGAAAGAAAGAAAGACGTGTTAAAGCAGAGTATTGCCATGTTTAGTACAGTACATGGTCATCAAAATGGCTGATTAGGCGAGTTGGTGATTCACGATACATGAAATACGAGCGACAAACTTAAACATGGGCTTAAGAAGACTAGGAGAAACGCATACTACAAAATAGTGTTTTTTGGGAAAGCAATGCCATATATATATATATATATATATATATATATATATATATATATATATATATATATATATATATACCGACAACAAATGTTCTGCAAGAACATTCGATGCTTTACAAATAGAAACGATGAAAAATAAAAATCGATATATTATTGCCACGCCATGCCAAAGCCTCCATTGCCTCGCAGAAAATAACCCCTACGGCATGTGCCGCTCTCCAAAGACACGAGCTTTTTACCTAGCAGGCCGATCGAGGGGTTACGCGCGCGCTATGCTTGCAGCTTGAATCACGTTTTTTGTGCATTCATCTTTATGTTTGTCAATCTCAGTTGTGCTGTCAAACTGTACCTTGCATCCACATTTGTTCAATCTTTCGCCAAAAAGCCATCATTTCTGTTAAGCACGTTGCACCCATGCTCACGCAAGCTGTCCTTGAGACATCTCCGAGTTTTACCAAAATAACAAACGCCGCATAAAAGCGGGATTTTGTAGACAGCGCTGCTGACACATTTCACAAACTGAGTTCTGTGCTTCATTTTGCACGGTCGATTCTTGTCACCGAACAAAGCACAGAAGCGTTGTCTTCGCCTGTCTCTGAAGAACTCGGCTGCTGTGAAATCTCGCAAACTTGGAAAGCATTACAAAACCGATGGGCAGATGGCTGCTAATCTTTTGAAAAAAGAGAACAACAAAGAGACGCATTAGATGTTCAAATGGCAAAGAAAATCGCAGACAAAACGCAAACCCCACGAAACAAGAACCTCGGTGTCCATCTCCGAGAGCTAGCAGCCGGTCCAACGTTGGGCGTCAAATATTCACCCAGGGCCAATGGTCTGCCGGAGCCCTCAGAGAGAACACAGAAGCAACAAGAAAGACACCTTTACTATTCGAAAACCATGGCCAGACTGCCAAAATTAGCATCGTGGCAGAGCGAGGCCCCCGAACGTGAACATTCTACCAGCCGGTCGTGTTCCTAAGTTCAAACCTGGCTTTCGAGCCAGTTCCCTATACATTTAAACAGTTAATGTGGTTAGTAGATGCTGCAGTTGCTAGTGCGTATCGCTCTGAGTTGCATTATATCTCTTATTATGGCAAAACGCAATTACAACAATGACTCCGTTCTATTGCGCTTTTCTCATAATGAACCTACACCAACATAAAGAAATACCAACATAATCAACATCCTACATGTATCTCAAGTTGTCGTACTTGTGAACAGTGGCCTGTCCGAATGCTCTATTAAACAGAGGCCATATTTACCTGCATTGTGATGAGCTTCATTCATTTTAATTAACATCGGATTATCAATAAATCAGAAAGAATTTAGTCATGGGAGCACAACAAAACATGAACGCATTTATGGGATCACACGAAGACTCACTGCCACAAAGTTGCCTCCAGGAAAAGGTGCAAAAACAGGTTAGAAGCTGCTTCGAATTTTGTGTTACATGATGATGATGATGTTGATGCAAACTTTATTGGGGTCCAGAGAAGACGCAGGGGAGACCCCGCTCCACCCGGCTAGTCCCACGTAGGGACCGCCAAGACGAGCTTGGCGGCCCGTTCGCGGGCACTCTGGACGGCCAGCGATAGTTATCATAAATATTGCCTCAGGAAGATACTAATAGGCGTCGTCTGACCATTGTTTTCTAGACGGTGCAAGTTGCCTGTGGTCTGTACAACACGTGCAAAGAGTCGGCAAAAAAGAAACCGCCAAATACGGTAGGCATGCGCATCTTGTCGATATTTGTGCCCATATTTGCGTGAAATCTAGAGGTCTCGTATAATACAGAAGGACGGTTTCTTCATGAGTTTTTCTGGTTCCCACCCAGAACAGAAAGGGGCATATGTGCTTATCTGTTATGGAAAAAGTGATTTTACAAATTCCTTAAAAATAAGTAACATAACATTACTTAAGTAAGGCACGTGTACCTGGTTCGACCCAAGGTAATGTTGATTGTCACAGCTTTTACAAGTGTCCTTACTGGCTGGTTGTTCATTTCACTTGTGTAATGTTAAAACGAGGACGGGCCTGTCAATGAGAAAGCTACAAGAACCCTGATGAGCCCCAATTGAGTATTGTGGTGATTTTTACTCAACAGAGAAAAGTTTTACAACACAGATGTTATGCTCGAGTTGGACGTGTGTTGTAGATCTACAAGTATCATCATCATAAACCGGCACGCCCTCTCTTCACTGTCCTCTTCTGGTTTGCTCCCTCGTTGTCATCTGGTCGTCTTCTGGTTGTCATCTTTACCTCACGCCTACGTCCGTCCGATCCTTTTCAATCCATTTCCATCAACAGTCACCTTATCACCCCAGTTGATCACTGTACTTTTTTAGGTGTGGAACTCGACTGCCACCTTAAATTTCATCTTCACGTGTCTAATGTAAAAAAGAAAATGGCTCACGGTATACGCGTTCTTATCAAAGCGCGACTGCATTTCTCCTTTTCTACTCTCTTATCCCTTTATTACGCTTTTGTTCATTCTCACCTTAACTACAACATTGAATCATGGGGTAATACATACAACAGTCACCTGGCATCATTGCAGACCATTCAAAACCGGGCCATTCGTCTAATAACGTTTTCATCGCGTTCTGTTAACGCAAATCAGTTATTGCACTCCTACAATATTTTAAGTGTGTACGATCTTACTAAATATAATCTCGCCATTTTTGTTTTTAGGGCACTGCAGAACGACATTCCGGTGTTCATAATACCAAGGGCATCCCTCGTTAGTACTAACAATACTAGATTTGCTGGAAACAATAATTTCATATTACCCATAGTTCGCACGAATTACGGCAAGCAGTCGCTACATTTCTCAGCACTTGCTTTTCGCTACCATCTACTCTAAAATTACTAAATGCTCATAGGTTCCGATATGAACTTAAGCATTTTCTGCTTGATTATTCTGATTCCGGTTCTTCACTGCTTTAGGTGTTCTCATTCAGTAGTTTTTTTCTATCTTCTCATCTTTCCTCATTCTTGTATCCCTTTTCTGTGATTTCCCTTATTTGTTTTTATATTTTGTTTCTTAGCACCCTCTGCTGCGTCGCAGGTGTGACCGCCGCCTTGGTCAGTTGCTTCGCAGCCGCTGGGGACTGAGGGCCGAGGGTTAATTGGTGTATTCATGCGACGCAGCAGAGGGTGCTAAGAATCTCTGGGTCCGGACAGGCCGTCATTGGAATCTGAACTTGGCTACATATAACGCTAGAACTTTATCTAGTGAGGCGAGTCTAGCTGTACTATTCGAGGAATTAGAGGGTGTTAAATGGGATGTAATAGGGCTCAGTGAGGTTAGGAGGCCACAGGAGGCTTATACAGTGCTGAAGAACGGACACGTCCTATGCTATCGTGGCTTAGCTGACAGAAGAGAACTAGGAGTGGGGTTCCTTATTCATAAAAATATAGCTGGCAATATAGAGGAATACTATAGCATTAATGAGAGGGTGTTATGTATCGTGATTAAGTTTAATAAGAGGTACAGGATGAAGGTGATACAGGCCTATGCGCCTACATCCAGCCATGATGACCAACTGGTTGAACGCTTCTACGAAGACGTAGAATCAGCAATGAGTAAGGTAAAGACACAGTATACTGTACTGATGGGCGACTTAATGCAAAAGTAGGCAAGAAGCAGGCTGGAGATCATGCAGTTGGAGAATATGGCATCGGCTCTAGAAATGCCAGAGGGGAGTTACTAGTAGAGTTCGCAGAACGCAATAATTTACGGATCTTGAACACCTTCTACAGAAAACGGACTACTCGTAAGTGGACGTGGAGGAGTCCTAATGGCGAAACTAAAAATGAAATAGACTTCATAATGTGCGACCACCCGGGCATTATACAGGATGTGGAAGTAGTTAACAAGATCCGATGCAGTGACCATAGAATGGTAAGATCTAGAATTCAACTAGACGTGAGGAAGGAACGGCAGAAACTGATACGCAAGAAGCCGATTAATGAACTAGCTCTGCGAGGGAAAGTACAGGAATTCAGAGTTTCACTTCAGAATAGGTACGCGGCTTTAACCGAGGAAACCGACCTTAGCGTTGACGCAATGAATGATAATCTGACTAGTATCATTAAGGAGTGTGCAGTGGAAGTCGGGGGTACAGTCGTTAGACAGGACACTGGTAAGCTATCCCAAGAGACGAAAAACCTCATTAAGAAACGTCAAGCTATGAAAGCCTCAAATGCAACAGACAAAATAGAGCTGGCGGAGCTTTCGAAGTTGATCAATAGGCGTAAAGTAGCCGACATAAGAAAGTATAATATGGAGAGAATTGAGCATGCTCTAAAGAACGGAAGAAGCCTCAAAGCTACGAAGACAAAACTGTGCATAGGCAAAAATCAGATGTATGCGTTAAGGGACAAGGATGGCAAGGTCACAACCAATATGGATAGAATAGTTGAGATAGCGGAAGAGTTCTACAGAGATCTGTACAGCAGCCGAGACAGTCAGGATGATAACGTAAGAAGCAGTAATATCCCAGAGGAATCTGACATCCCACCAGTATTAACAGGAGAAGTAAAGAAAGCCCTAAAGGGAATGCAAAGAGGCAAAGCCGCTGGTGAGGATCAGGTAACATCAGACCTGTTGAAAGACGGTGGAGAGATTATGTTAGAGAAACTGGCCACCCTGTATACGAAGTGTCTCTCGACAGGGAGGATACCAGAATCTTGGAAGAATGCCAACATCATCTTGATCCATAAGAAAGGGGACGTCAAGGACCTGAAAAATTACAGGCCCATCAGCTTACTGTCCGTTGTCTACAAGCTATTCACAAAAGTAATTGCTAACAGAATTAAAACGACATTAGAGTTTAATCAACCAAGGGACCAGGCAGGATTTCGTACAGACTTCTCAACAATAGACCATATTCATACTATCAATCAGGTGATAGAGAAATGCGCGGAATACAACCAACCCCTATACATAGCCTTCATAGATTACGAGAAGGCATTTGATTCGGTGGAGACATCAGCAGTCATGCAAGCACTGCGGAATCAGGGCATCGACGAAGCCTATATAAACATAATGGAAGAAATCTACAGCGCATCCACAGCCACTATAGTCCTTCATAAAGAAAGCGACAGAATCCCAATAAAGAAGGGCGTACGACAGGGAGACACGATCTCTCCAATGCTATTCACCGCGTGTTTACAGGAGGTTTTCAGGGCCCTTGATTGGGAAGAATTAGGGATAAGAGTTAATGGAGAGTATCTCAGTAACCTGCGCTTCGCTGATGACATTGCATTGATGAGTAACGCGGGAGACGAATTACAGCTCATGATTACTGAACTGGACACGGAAAGCAGAAGACTAGGTCTGAAAATTAATATGCATAAAACTAAAGTAATGTGGAACAATCTTGGCAGAGAACAGCGCTTCGCGATAGGTGGCGAGACGCTGGAAGTTGTAAAGGAGTACGTCTACTTAGGACAGGTAGTAACCGCGGAGCCGAACCATGAGAGTGAAATAACTAGAAGAATAAGGATGGGATGGGGCTCATTCGGCAAGCATTATCAAATCATGAATGGTAGTCTACCACTATCTCTCAAGAGGAAGGTATATAACAGCTGCATCTTACCGGTACTTACCTACGGAGCAGAAACCTGGAGACTTACAAGAGGGTTCAACTTAATTGAGGACGACGCAGCGAGCGATGGAAAGAGAAATGATAGGTGTAACCTAAGAGACAGGAAGAGAGCAGAGTGGGTCAGGGACAAACGGGGGTTAAGGATATCATAGTTGAAATTAAGAAGAAGAAATGGATATGGGCCGGCCACGTAGCACGTCGGCAGGATAACCGGTGGTCATTAAGGGTAACTGACTGGATTCCAAGAGAGGCAAACGCGTGAGGGAAGACAGAAATTAGGTGGGTAGATGAGATAAGAAGTTTGCAGGTATAACGTGGCAACAGAAAGCACAGGACCGGGTTGATTGGCGGAACATGGGAGAGGCCTTTGCCCTGCAGTGGGCGTAGACAGGCTGATGATGATGATATTTTGTTTATTGGTTTGAGCTTTACTATGTTTTATACTGCATTTCTGTTTATTTCTTTTGAAATGTCTCCCACTGTCCTTACTCTCATTGACTATGGCACATTACTTGTTCAGTGTTTTTTGTGAAAGCTGTTTATCAGTTATTTTCTTACTTGATTCGCATTAGTCATTATTAATATTATTATTAAGTCCATGAACTGCCAATTTACTTGTGTTATTCATTATGTTATCATGTACAGGAGGTCCCAATTCAGTTTGTAACTCTGGGACCTCCTTCTGTATATACTAATCATGTATTCTCTCCTTTGTTTGACGTGAAAAATAAAATGATTCTGATTCTGAACACACGAGCCCACTTGTCCGGCGCGGAGTGCAATAGCCCTGAAGGGCGAGAGAATAACTACAGAAATACATAAAGAGAAATTAAGATAGATAAAGAGAGACATTCTTGGCGAACTTCTCGCCACCGGGGCAATAACACTGACTGGGTGAGCTAGACCCTCAATACTGTAGTATATCAGGGGATGGGACAGAGGGAGGTGAGAGATTAAAAATCTGGACAAGCCAGGACCAGCTGGGAGCCCACCAGCTCTGCTGTGACCGAGGCTTGTGAGACTTAGTGCAAGCCAAGCTATTTTTACCAAACCTGAAACAAAGCCAGCAAATTTTATGGTCTATAGAAAATACATTCAAGTTGGATGCTACCACTCAAATTCTGTAGTAAGGTATCCTAGAAAAATTTCTGAATGGGTTGGTGTTAATCCTTACAAAACATTTTCTTAACCAAATATGAAGAACTCATGGGACCATACAAAAAGAAGTAATTCATGAATTAAAGTACCCTTGGGTAAGTTGTTGAATAGTATTGAACATTGTCCCGCGAAACTTCATCCAAATATCATCAAGCGGCTCAGTGCGACAACGTAATTAATGGTTTGTTGTTGATGATATGTTGAATATCAAATTGAAGTCTTATTCAGGAAGAATCAAATGTATGTATTGAAACAATATTAAACAAGGTCTCACTGTAAATTCTGAAATGTCACTGAAACATTGTTGAAGCAGTGTTGAGTCTTAATGTTGGAATAATGTTAGAAGTGCACATGAATGTCAATGTTCAAAGACTTTTGAAAGTCCGCATAAACAGCGAGCTATGTAGCCTAATCGACATCGTTCTTGTTTGGGGAGAGCGGCCAAATATAATTGCAAGCGCATTGCTACTGCAGGCAAAGGTCACCCTAGGCCTAATGTGCTGGAATGCCTAGGCTTACAATTACGTGCTCTGTCAAAGCAAGAACAGTCTCAATTAGGCGACATAGCTTTAGTGGAAAGAGATGTCACCTGGAATAATACTTTTGGCAATCTTATTCGTAAACACAACACTTTCATCACACAGTGCAAGGTACATCCAAGGCAGGAATGTTTGAAGTTGACATTCAGTGATTGCCAGCGATGTTAAACACACACTACGTCCATGAACACAGCAATTACAAACCGCTCTGGCGACACGAGATTCAAGACCGCTGAACGACTGTGAACGATGGTGAAGCACAATGAGTCAATAAGCACGGTAAATATTGTGACGTGATATAAAATGTCTTAGAGTAGGAGATACTGCATCGGTGGTGACACGCACACAGGACATGCAAGATGCCTGCCCAAGCAACAACTCTGAGTGAGAGCGCGGCTCTCCCAAAACATCTTCATTCCATCGTGGAATGTTTTCTTTCTCTCGGCGCACCTGGTGCGCAGGTGGCAATAAAACTGGGAGCACTCTTGCGCTTCGCCTTCAAGAGTAGAATACGATATCATCATGGGACTCTGTTCGCATCGCCTTCTCAATCACTAGCCTGCCTTCCCCCTAGGTGGAGATCCAAACCGTGCCGCAAGGAGAGAAACGTCTGTACACCAGTAAATCAGCTATTCCGCACTATCCTAGAGTGCCCACCGCAAGCAAATTTTCGAAGTGCCTACTACAACACAGTTCTTCCTTTTGCGAGTTCGTGAGGTACCCACTACGTGTGCATAAGAGAATACGCGAACCTGCGCAGCTGCACACGTTGTTGTTGCTGTTGTTGATAACGCTATTTAATTATGTCTCTGTGCTTTCTAAGCGATGGGCCTTTAAACCAGCCACTCGTAGCGCTGTTCACAGGTTTTGACCCCCGGTGTGGCTCTACGCTTTTACCATGCAATATTACATGTGTTAAATGACACTCCTCGCTCTACATAACGTTTATCTAGTATTTTTTTCTTGCCAAGGCACTATCGAGCGCGGACGTCGCTCTGTGGTAGAACACCTGCTTGCCACGCAGAAGTCCTGGGTTCGATTCCCACTGGAACCGAAGTTTTGTTTACTATTTATTTACAATTGGCGTCCATGTCAAATTTTCTCTCACGGACAACGCTGATTTTTCTCTCACAGCGAACGATTCCGACGCAAAGATAGGAATTTCTCCAAACCAGCTCTTTAACGCTTTAATATTGTTACGCGCGAAGGCGACTGAGACGTTACAGCTGAAGGGCCGTTTATTAGGTCTCGAAGGTGAGCGCAGGAGCGGCCAACAGGTTGTCTCCCTCAGCGTCGTCGTCTTCCCTCTAGCTGCAGCGCGGGGCGGCCAGCACGTTCACTCTTCTTCGTTGTCCTCGCAGGTACGCGCAACATTCCTCTCCACGCAGACGAAGCCCGCCGGGCGAGTTCATTGATTCATCTTGGTGTGCACAACTTCAGGCGAGCGACATGAACGGCTTGGGTTTTAACAGTTCTTCTACCACTTTCGTGAGGCGAGCTACTATGTACGTGACCTCCGTGAGTTTCTTAATGACAACAAACGGTCCGTCATATGTGGCCAAGAACTTTTGGCATAACCCACGTCTCCGTACCGGAGTCCATAGCCACACTAAATCGCCAGGACGATAAGTTGCAGGACGATGGCGGATGTCGTAGCGTGCTTTGGATTTGTCTTGCGATGCCACGGTGCGTAGACGAGCAATACGACGCGCCTCTTCCGCAAGGCATAGTGTTTCGGCGACAGAGATGTTTTCGTGCGTAGAGAAAGGCAAAACTGTGTCGAGTGTGTGCCGTGGCGGGCGTGCATACATCAAGAAGAAAGGACTATAACCAGTTGTCTCGTGCTTAGCGGTGTTGAACGCGTACGTTATGAATGGTAGCACGTCATCCCAGTTCTTGTGGTCGGACGAGACATACATAGAGAGCATGTTTACAATTGTTCGATTGGTGCGCTCCGTGAGCCCGTTCGTTTGCGGGTGGTATGGAGACGAGTGACGCAGGTGGGACTCACACAGTCGAAGCAGCTCCTCTACGATATCCGCCGTAAATTGTCGTCCACGATCACTGATGATCACCTGAGGTGGGCCATGTCGGAGGATAACGTGTTGCAACAGGAACACCGAGACGTCGATGGCAGTTGCGGAGGGCACGGCTGCCGTCTCGCAGTAGCGTGTGAGGTAATCGACACATACAATTACCCAGCGATTGCCTTGCGCTGATTTGGAAAGGGGCCCACGAGGTCAATGCCCACTTGTTGGAAAGGTGTGCTTGGAGGTGGCACCGGCTGTAGGAGACCAGCCGGAGCAGCAGATGGGTGTTTGTGGCGCTGACACTGCGTGCAACTGGCCACATACACCTCGATAGACTGTCGCATTCCAGGCCAATAAAAGCGTTCCTTGGTGCGGTAGAGCGTCCGCGCAGAACCTAGATGTCCGGACGTAGGATCGTCGTGCATAGCACTTAGAATCGCTGGCCGAAGGCTTTCCGGCACCACCAGTAGGAAACGTGCGCCAGTGCTGGAAAAGTTCTTCTTATACAAAAGTCCATCGCGTACACAAAAACTGCGTGCTGTAGGAGCTGTGAAGAGCAGTGCTAATTTAGTGTCCTTTCGCTGTTCGTCCTTGAAAGTGCTGAGGTCTGGAAATTTCGGCGACACGGAAGCTACAAGGTGGTCGAAATCATCGGCGTCACACTCGGTATTGCTGAGTGGCATACGTGAAAGGCAGTCCGCATCGGCGTGTCGTCGACCACTCTTATACGAGACGGTGAAACTATATTCTTGGAGCCGAAGCGCCCAGCGTGCTAGACGGCCACAAGGGTCACGAAGGTTCACAAGCCAACACAATGAGTGGTGGTCGGTGACGACTGTGAATGGGCGCCCATACAGGTAAGACCGAAACCGCTGAATCGCAAATACTACCGCGAGGCATTCTTGTTCTGTAACAGTGTAATTCTGCTCTGGCCTACTCAGGGAGCGACTTGCGTATGCGATCACGTGTTCGCAGTTACCGTAGCGTTGAACTAGGACGGCGCCAATTCCTATGCCTCTGGCATCCGTGTGCAGTTCTGTCGGAGCTGATGGGTTGAAGTGTTGAAGAACAGGCCGCGACGTCAGGAGGAACTTCAGTTGACGAAAGAGGAGTCGCACTCCGGAGTCCACTCAAAGGGAATGTTCTTTCGTAGCAGACATGTCAGCGGATACGCGACGTCGGCAACTTAGGTATAAAGCGACGAAAATAGGAGCAAAGCCCAAGAAAGCTACGGAGCTCCTTAACAGAGCGCGGTGCACTGAACGTTTCAATGGCTGCTGTTTTCTGGGGATCTGGACGGATGCCCTCCTGATCGACGAGGTGTCCGAGCACAAGGGTTTGGCGGTCTCCGAAGTGGCACTTCTTTGAGTTTAGAACAAGGCCAGCGTTTCTGATACAGTTCAGTACAATATCCAGACGTGAATTGTGTTCGCTGAAGGTGCGGCCAAAGATGACGACGTCGTCGAGATAGCACATGCAGATGCTCCACTTCAAGCCGCGAAGGATAGTGTCCATAAATCTCTCGAAAGTCGCCGGAGCGTTGCACAGCCCAAATGTCATCACGTTGAATTCAAAAAGGCCGTCAGGGGTTACAAAGGCAGTCTTTTCCTTATCCTCAGGATGCATCGGAATTTGCCAGTAGCCGGATCTTAAGTCTACGGAGGAAAAGTAAGAGGCCGAATGAAGGCAGTCGATGGCATCATCAATACGGGGAAGTGGGTACACGTCCTTTTTTGTTACTGCATTCAATCGGCGATAGTCGACGCAAAATCTCCAAGATCCATCTTTCTTTTTAACAAGAATCACTGGAGCTGCCCATGGACTCGCCGACTCTTGTATGACTCCTTTTTTCATCATTTCTTGCACCTGCTCGTTAATAATCTGACGCTCCGTTGGTGAAACGCGGTATGGCTTCTGTCTAATCGGATTTGCCGAACCCGTGTTGATAGTATGACGTGTCCGAGAAGCAGGGATCGAGGGCACTTTGTCCTTCTGCGCAAAGTCGAATACAGAGACGTGCTTCGAAAGCACATCCACCAACGTTCGGCGTTCACTCGTACTCAGCGACTTATTCACCATTGACAGAAGAGCCGTTTCGGAACTGTGACTGCGACATCCTTCCGGCACATCTGCAAGCTCCGTCACCGATAAGGCCGCGTGTTTTCCGCTTTTGATAGAGGAACAAACTTGCACCACCGCTCTTCGCCAAGAGGAAGCTTTCGTAGGCGAAAGTTTTCGATGCCTAATCAAACGAAAATTGACCGGCGTCCCGCGTCGGCGGCTTCGGCGCGAACACGAGTGATGCAAGAAATGATCATCTGATGACGCTACATATCACCAAAATTTGTGACGTCATCGCATGACATCGTCGCTTGGCCAAAGGTGAGCCGATCACGGAGGCAGTGCAAAACCAGGGGAAGTCCAGAGATCTTGCAAAGCTTCGGATAATGGAGGGAGTGGAAGACCACGTTAGGTGCGGTATGCTTTTGGTGGATGCCGGGGCAAGAGCAATACATTGACTGAGAAGGAATAGAAGATCGCTTTCGCCTTCGAGCCCTCGTATGTGAAAGCGTGAGGGACGCTGTGATTTTTTACGTCAGTTCCGCCTGGCTCAGTCTACGGCGCATGCGCAGCTGCCATCTGAGATAACTTGTGTGGTTGAAGTTACTTGAACTGACTTGTAATTGTAATTACACATGAGAATGAAAACGCGCGAGCCAAACACACGATATTTACTTTTTATTCAGGCACTCTGCAGAAATTAGTAACAAGCAGATATATTAGTGAAAATAGAGTCTAGATACCCTTCCGTTGATCGAAGGCCGGAAGTGTTTGTGGGGCCCTTTTATGCGAAATAACAGAGCATTGAATGAATTCAGTTAAGTAATAGTACTTCCCACCATGCACATTCGTTCGCTATTGCGCCATTGCATACTATGTAATTTTTTTGTGTTTCAGATTTTGACTGTATGTATTCTACAATTCAGAGCTCGGTGTGTATATGTTCATCTATTCGCAGCATTTTCTACCATTATCTGAAATAATCTTTGGCAGAGCAGTTTTAGGGGCAATAATTAGGGCGTATACAGTCCATAAGACATGTTTTGTATGAAGTAGCCCTCACCTGTGCTTAAGCTATTCGTTATCCGTAAAGAAAGCCGGCGTATACTTAGCTTTCTACGGGTGCATCACTTGTCATTTTAAAGCATCCAGTGTTGCGTGCTAAAAGTAATTTTTGTACTACTAACCACGCAGCTGTGCAGAATAAATCTTCAAAAAAATTCTATAGCTGGTGTAGCCTCAACCGGCGGTCGCAGTAACGATAAACTCTATGTGGACGAAAATCGAGTGTGCAAACAAGCTCGGCGAATGCTGCAGTTTATTTAAGTGTTCATTATTATGCCTTTCATCGCACAGTGAATTGTGAAACAACCTCTGATGTTTTCTGTAATATTCTTTCTTTCCCAGGGTCCAAGCCTTTATGCGCACCTACCGATGCCAGAGGAATTTAAACGCGTCCTAGAAGAGTACACTGTACGTATATGGAAATATCGCTCTATTTGCGGCTTATTTAACGCGGATATTTCTTAGCACATAACCCTACATATATATAACGGACATTCTCAAATACGAGTGCTAATTTAAAAACGGGAGGCTATACTCTCTGCCGCCTATGTAGCTCTAAAAAACATTAATGTCGCAAAAGTGCGCGGCAATACACATTGAATGAGCACAATATGCTAAATTGCCATTTTTAATACTAAAACGCAGCGTTAATGGTGTTATGATTATTTTGTCTGCAATGTTTGTCGCGCAACGCGTGGGGAGTAGTGGATTCGTTAGAAGTATATAGATACACAAAATGGTTCATTTTCTGGGCATTCTATTTAATCAAAGCTGTAGTTTCACTTGTTGTAAAAAATGAACAACAATGTTAACATTACATTATTGTCGCTATTGGCCATTAGGCTCAACAACCTCTCATCCTGCAATTAGTCTGAGGAATATGATTTTAGTGATTTCATGTTGTTTGCTTCCTTGGGCACAGTTTATGTACAACCATCATTGTTCATCTCTACCACAACTGAACGTTGCATGCATTTAGCCACTATTCAGTACTAACTAGAAAAAAAAACTTGGAGGACGCTTGAGTTTCGCCTTCAAGAGTAGAACGCCAAAGCCTAATTGGGCTCGGTGCGCACCGCCTTCTCAACTGCTAGCCTGGCTTCAGGTTCTCGCTGCCTGCCTCAACCTCAACATTCGCAAGGATACGAATGACTCTGCGCGTAACATCGGCCGTTTCAAACTATCCTTGCCAGCTGTCAATACAGTACTTAAGTGCCCACTACGCTGTGATTCTTCCTTTTGAGAATCAGTGAAGGGCCCACTATTCGTCCGTAAGGCAACACGCGATCCAACGCAGCTGCTCACTTTGTTGATGCTTTTGCAGCTTATGATAGAAATATGCCTGAGCGCTTTGTGATGGGCGGGCCTTTGAAACACCGACTCGTTACGCTATTCGCATGGTTTGACGCCTGGCGCGATTGTACGCTTCTGCCACGCAATATTATATGCGTTAAGGGGACTCCTTCCGCTACAAGGCGTTGATATAGTGTTTTTTTTTTTTTTCAGAAGCAGTTCCAAGCACTAGCGTTGCTCTGTGGTATACCACCTGCTTCCCACGCAGACGGTCTGGGTCCGATTCTCAACGCACCAAGTTTCTTGATTTATTTTTTTTCGTCTTTCTGAAACTTTCGGTCACGGACAAGATGATTTTTGCGCACAGCCAAGGACTTGGACACCGACAACGGAATCCCTGCGAAACGAGCTCTTTAACACTATCTCGTTAAAACATACCCGTCATTTAGTGAATGTGCGTAACAGCGAAGTGATGCCGCTCTTCAGGGTTAGTCTTTTCGATATTCGGAATTAGCGCCCATCTGTATCCCTTTCATGGCGACTTTCATGGTTCTGCGGTAATCTAGAATTTTTAACGCGATAGCGTTAGAGAGCTCGTGTCGCAGAAATTCCGTCGTCGGTGTCGGGACCGCGGGGACCGTTGGTTGTGAGCGAAAAATCGAGAAAGGAAATGGACAACTATGTCTATCTAGCGGAAAACATATCAAGCCAATGCCGCCTTTTCCAGAGGAGGCGTTGATCAAGCAAACAGCGAACGCTAGATAATGTGCTGCCATCTGTGAGGCATTAATGAGGACTAACAGATAATAATGCCTTTCCTTGGCATTATTGTCTGTTAGTCCTCATTAATATCGTGTAAAACAAAAAAACGAGCCCTTAGAATTTCCACGTCTTTCCTTCATCTGTGAGGCATTGTGAGACTCTTCATGGCCTCCGAGATGGCAAGCGCGCGGCGTGCATCTTGGAGGCCATGCGACTCTTGCTTTAGATCAAAAACCTGTATGTACCATTCTCGCGCGCGCGTGTGTGTGTGTCTGTGTGCGTGTGTGTGTAACAACACACATTATTAAGTATGCACTTAGTGGTTGAAGTGCGCACCAGGGGCCGGATTTCGCTATTGCGTTCAACTCTTAAAGGCGAAGCTTAAGGGTCCCCCAATTTTTTTATTTGTATATTTCGTTCGATATTATTTGTTTACACTTAGCTTAAGTAAAAAAAATTGCAGTGGCTTAGCTCGGCTATGCCAGGATATATGTAGCGTTAGCAAAGGTTCAGCTGATTATTCTGAGCTTTCCATATTGTCTAGGATTAGCTTGATTGTCATGCTTACTGCTGCTCCAATGACACACACATGGTATACGCATTATGTGGCACCTGCATATTTATTTTTCCTCAACGTCGGGTTGCTTCTTCATTCTTCGTACTCTGAACCGCTAATTGCCAGGCAACTACTTCGGGATCCGATTACATAAGCTTCTCGGCTCTTCTGCGCCGTTGAGCAGCATTCGAGCTCTCCTCCATGGCGTTACCCACCTGCAAACGCCAGTCAGAAGCGCTATCAAGCGGCACCAGCACATTGTCAGACGGCGACTGCACAGCGAAGGCGAATAGCTGCGCGCGCCATGGCTACGGCATCACCCCTCTCGAATGCGCAGAGCAGCAGCGGCGAGTCGCACGCGCCGGCGCCAGTCTGTCTGCCCGGCTACGACGCCACTCCTCCCGCTCTCCACCACCGGCAGCGGCAAGCCGCGCGCGGAGAGCGCGTGAGATGCCGGCTCCGCACTCATCCTCGCGCATGCGCAGCACGGCTCATGAGGTACCACGCGAAATCGGCTCTTGCTGGCAAGTGTAGCTAACGCTACAATATCATGGTTAAATTGTGGTCATTCATTTCTGTCCCTTTTTAAAGGGTGCTAGAACAGAAACTTGAGTGAGAAGCTTAGGCCAGTTGACGCAGTGCAAATTGTTTTTACTTAAGCGCACTGCTTCCACAAAAATAATGGCAAGATAGCCCACGCTAAGGACCTTGGCCTTATGTTTTCTTTATTGTGACATTTCGTGAGTGCTATTTTGGTATTATTGTACTTAACGCAAACCAACAAAATTGCGCTTGAGAATGAACCATATATAATTTTACCAGTAGAAAAAAATTTTTAAATTTGTGAACAAAAGAAGCGCAAGTCAATATTTATGCTTTTATACTAGCAGTAATGCATTTATTTCTAGTGATGTTGAGGTGTTGTATTTAAAAGGTTCTCCTCATTCAGCTTTATTTCCACGCGCTTCTGCCTTACAGCGTTTGACAGCTAAACTCAGAAACACGGGCTCCATTTCCAGAAAGGGGACGGCATTTTGATGAAATGAAACGCAAGACAACTGTGTATCAAGAGAAGAGGGTGGTAAAAGAACGCTATGCTCTCAAAATCAATCGCCACTACGGCTTGTCACATAATCATAGCATAATTTTCTAAGATAAAACGCAAAAGTCACAAGGTCCCTTACGCGATTACCTGAGACGACTTGAAGGTGGAGGCCATCTTCACCTTCTTCTGCTCAGTCGATTGGATTGTCCCCCCCCCCCTAGCTTTGTGCACGCAGGGCGATTTTGCAGTGCGTTCCGTGATCGGAAGCACTGCAAGCTTTCTGCACTTAGTTTTGCAGCGCCTCCAGGATCGGCCCATGCTTCATGAAAGGAGGGTGTCCTTTGATGAAATCATCAAGTGCTGTCACGTTGTGTTAAGTCATAATGACTCCATGATCAAGCCACACATTTTAGAGACTTACAACATCGTATGGTGACGTCGTCACGTGATTGTTTTGTATCACTCGTTGACGCCGGCGACGCCTACGGTCACTCTTCGCGCTTGTTGAGGCATGTAAGCCTTTCACCTTGATTAAGTATCACTGTTCTGCATCTTATTCCGGTGACGAATAGCTGTTAGCGCAGCTTTTACATAGACGGTTTTATTCAAATTTCATCGTCCAGGTAGGTCACTTCAAAAAAGATTTCCAACTTATTCCTTTATTTCAGCTACTCAAATTGAGCTATACGAGGTAAATCATAAAAGTACATCAATTAAGAACAGTTAATTAACACCAACTCTAATCAGGACGATGCCAAAGGAGTTCTTACCAATTCAGACCACGTTAATTAAGACTTTGCTGATAATCACGGTCGGCAACGACATCCGCTGTTAGCCCAGCCTTGCAGCACTAATCCAAGCGGACCCACTTATGCCTCACGCAATATCGCACACGGGCCCCCCTTCTCCCCACCCCCCTTTCGCACTTTCCATTATTTCCTCTTTCGTTTAGGTTGAAGGAGATGGTTCGAGCCATGTGAATACACGCGCCAAGGCAGGCAGTTGCAGCCTTTAAGAAGACAAGACCATTTGTCGAAACGTTGGCTCTGCGACACTCCATGTTTAGAAATGATTCTTCTCTTCAAGATTCTGTCTTCTGTTGAACTTCTGCCTTTAGGTGTCGTATGAATCAGTATACATAGTACTGATAATTGTACTCGTTCTCTTTATATTTCAGAGGTGTGCTCAAAAAGTGCTCATCACACCGTCTGTCCCAGCTGCAAACGATAGATGACGTCTTAAGTGTCATGTACAACGCTATACATACCTTTGGTTGGACCTGAGTCGGAAAGAGCAGCGTCCCGCTTTGATACCATGCATTCACAAGAAATATGTCCTAAATTACAAATCAGATGCATATTAGCTCACGTACCTTGTGCATCACAGCAATAAATTTTGTTTCAGGCACTGTCCTGGCGCTTTTCTGGCCTTTGTTTCTCTCAGTGTGCGGACGGTGCACAGTATTTTACAGTTTAGGCGATGCAGCACCATCGTTGCACTGGCTGTGCACTCCTACGTCCTGGGGCAGATTCTTCACGTGCGGTAGACAAGATCACACCGCACATTGGAAGAAAGCCTCGTATGTTAAGGGTGATGCACATGTCACAATAATCCATGCCGTGAAACCATTCAGCCGTACTCTGCTACACCGTGCTTTGTTGTAAGGTGACGGACTGAAATTTTGCTTCTTGTTTCAATTTGAATCACCAGCTTAATCGGCAAGTCCTTTCTCTGTGCTCTAGTGTTTCCGAGTGTATCAGTAAATTCAGCCTTTTACATATATAATGATCACCCACCGGCACGGATGTTCATGTAAACATGTGGTGAAATACCGGCTTGACGTTCATCATGGGGCCTCATAACTTCGTCTCCCAACATGGTTGTGGACAGCGATATTAGCTTTTTGTGGCTCTGATACGTATCAGGTACGTAGCTGCACCTACTTTTCTGAAAGTAGGAAGTTCGCCGTCGTATTGGAACTTCTTAGCGAGGTGATTTGAACACGTCTGTTCTGCACATCCAAAGAAATTGGTTTTAATAATAAACAATTCGGCAGATCCCACGTACCGTGGGAGCCGATGTTATGTGAAGCATGCGGCGGTAAAGTGACTGCGGCGTAATTTTTTTACTGATCGAAACATTACGAAATGGCGCTAAAGAAATGTATAAATGTTATACCCACACATATATATATTTTAGAGGCGGATATGTGTTATGAACCAGTTGTTTACAGTTGGGTAACGCTGCCAACGGCAACGTAGGTATTACCAACACCAGAAGCGGTAAGCTGATATGTAGTGATTATACTTGTCCGTTATGATGAAGAACGCACGCATGTTTCACGACCCCGTGTGCATGTGTGGAAGGGGCTCTTGACAGTTCTTGAACAAGGTCATCATCACCGTGATCAGTGAGAGCCAGCCGCTGCCTTATCGGATCCGCTCGTGATCGCGGGGACGAGGGGTCCATGTGTAGTGAAGTATGAGGTATAGCACACCTGTTAGAAATCGTGGATGTCTCGGTCATTTCGTCGACAAATTGTCTGTCCATAGAGCCGACGACATGTCGGAATCTGAAGTCACCCTTCGCGTTGGTGAGGTTTAGGCCGTTGAGGCTGCTAGGCCTGGATAGTGGTACGTCGACCAACATCAGTGGATGGCGCTTGTCGTACTTGTAGACTACCTGGGCGTATGTGACCTACGTAGCCTAGTTTACAAAGCGGCTGTCAATCAATCTGTCATCATCCTCGGTCAGGATGAGGCCGTCGCCCAGCCTCGCAAGAAATAAAGAGGACACTGCATAGTTCTGGCGGACTAAGTGCACCTTAAGCTGGGATGATGTGAATGTCATACGTAACTTTCGTTAGTGGATTCCTCCGAGACCGAGCAATGCTTCAATATAGCACGCTGAATCATAGGAATACAAATGTAATGCTTATTACACTACTATAAAAGCAGAGCCAACACTGGAACCAAAGACGTTAATCTGATATGACGCCTGTATAGTAGGAGTACATATGTAATGTTTATTGCTCTCCTGTAAAATTAGATAGCGAGCACCACAACCTCAATTGACGTTGCACCGACATAAGGCCTGCACAGGCAGTTTTTCTAAACCAGTTTATAGACCTGGCGTGGCAGAATACCTGAATGCCACGCAGAATGCTTGTGTTCGATTCGTGCTGGGATTCAAATTTTTATTCTTTCCATTCTTCGCGTCAACGCTGCCGATGTCGGTTTTTCGTAACGCTCTCGCAGTTCCATTACTAATGTCTGTTGTCGCCGTTTTTGGGTAGATATAAACTGTCAATCTCCTGTGGCGCATACCCACTTTCCGTATACGGGTATGTGCCACACGTGTCTGGAGGAAAGGGTTTGACGACGTACGTGACAGGATTTTCACGTTATTCATGTCATGACCTGACAGTCATATTCGTCAAATCCTTTTACCCTCCCATGCCAATTTTGGTCTACACAAAGTTAAGGAGGCGATCATGAGAGCACCCAGACGTAGGCGGATAGATAGATAGATAGATAGATAGATAGATAGATAGATAGATAGATAGATAGATAGATAGATAGATAGATAGATAGATAGATAGATAGGTTGATTGATTGATTGATTGATTGATTGATTGATTGATTGATTGATTGATTGATTGATTGATTGATTGATTGATTGATTGATTGATTGAAGCCCTCAAAGTGCCAAAGGTTCGCTAATAAATGTTTCGCATTTAGTACCTGGTGTTTTACGTGCGAATACCCCCGTAGGATTATGGGGCACGCCTTAGCGGAGGGCCCTAGAAATTTCGACAATCACGTTTTCTGTAACGTGCACTGACATCGCACAGAACACGGGCCTCTGCCATTTCGGCTTGAC
This sequence comes from Rhipicephalus sanguineus, assembly GCF_013339695.2. NCBI lineage: Eukaryota > Metazoa > Arthropoda > Arachnida > Ixodida > Ixodidae > Rhipicephalus > Rhipicephalus sanguineus. Next base: position 95,237,388 of record NC_051183.1, read on the forward strand.
CGAAATGCAACCGCCGCGGTCGAGATCAAACGCACGACCTTCGCGTCAGCAGCGAAGCAACATACCCCTGATCCACCACGGCTGACAAGAAATTACTTTTAAGAAATATCCTCCGAAATAGCTTTGTTTTTTACAAAGTTTACCAAAATATCCGAAACGAGATCCAATGGCAACTTCAGCAATGTATTGATGACTACACGAAATAAGATCTGTAGGCCCAGTTGACATGTGAGTTATATAAAACGCCCATTTACAAGAAATGCAATTTCGGAAATGGCACAGCCTGGCTAGTGGCGATGATGTACCTACAAAATATAATAAGCACACCAAAAAAATGTACACTAGAAACGTACCTCTTAATCTACCTTCTCCAGATGCCCTTTATTTTTCAATTTTCTTTAGCCTAAATATTTTCGATACCTGGCATACTAAATATATGAAAACGAAAGATGCGTAGCATGCTGTCGCATGCATACAATTGTATCAATTCCTTCAGTGTTTCAATGTAAAATGCAGTACGCCGGAGTGATATAATTAAGGTTGGATTTGGAGAATGTTGCAATAATATGAATAAATTACATATGACCCTGCACCGTGGAGCTTGTTTATTACCGTCATAAAATCCCGATGACCGAAAGCCCGCCTTAGCGCTGCACTTGGTCTTGTAATATTAAACTTATTTTACCACGATTTCTTACTTTATGTTGCTTTCATTTCTTCTCTTTGTTCACGCGTACTTTTTGCGGTATGCGTGTACTTACATGGAGGCTCCCTGCAGCTTGTTACTGATTTCGAAAAATCATAAGACAACGAGATAATCCGATCGCGTCACTGTTTTTCTCAAAGCGTTGATTAGGACAGACTTGGACATCACGTAACCTTAGTATTGCTTGCTCAGTTAGATCACAATCAAATCATAAATTTGTCACTCATGACTGTTTAGTGCCCGCCTTAACTTGAATGTGCACTCATCAAGTGCCTGGTGCAGCTTCTCTCGTTTCTCTCGGCCACAAAAGCCCTAGTGTGCTTTGTGGCGTCGACTGGACTTCACGAAGTTTCTGAACTACTATCGTCTACTCAAGCTTTGCGCGTTCATCCTAATTGTCCATTTGTTATCTTTCCTAGTTTTCGTTTCTTTTCTGTGCCTAACTTTTATTCCACCTCTTCACATCCACGGTAACAAACCTAACATGTGCTTGGTTAACTTCGATGCATTTTCCTTTCATCCCTCTCTCTCATTATAAAATGGGCATTCGCCGAAAATCTGGCCTCGTTTCATCAATACTTTTTTGTGAGCAATTTGTCATGGATGTTTTTTTTTTTCCTTGTGCCCGGAGGCGCAGCACAAAGTAATTATAAACTCTGGATGCCTGTTTGCCCAGCTTTTTAAGTGTACGGCATCTTCCTTGAAATCGGACTTTTTTATACGCAGTTGTAGCGGCGACATATGGTACGCTGTTTCATGTTAGTATCACTAAAACAAGATTGCGTTTCAGAAATAAACAAAGGTTTACATCATTTAGCGCAGCTAAACATAAAGAGTTCCTCCTGCACAAACGAGGCGAGTGTCATCTGGGATTTCTTATACCAGACGTCAGGTTAGTAAAACTTCGTTTCATTACTCAAATACGAATATTGTTAGAGCTTAAGCATAAATAACTCGGAGTAGGACCACATTTGGCGACGTTTGGAGCGTGTAGTCATGAGTTCCAGTATTGTCTTGAGCAATTATATACAAGGGAATTCAGTGAAAAACGGCAAATAAATAATCTACAATTCTAGATACCATAAATGAGAACACACGCTTATAAATGATAGTACGTAAGACAAGACCAGGTTCGCCCTGCTTAAACATTAAAACAGTTATTTATTAACATTAACAAATTGGCACAAATAGCGCGATGGGAAGACCAGATATCGAAGTCCTGTCTGCATGCGCGCCTGAACACATGCCTTATCTGCGATACGCAGATTGACAGACAGATAAAGTGTCGGCTGATACAATACAAAAACAGTTCCTATTATTAATCATGTGGTCATGTCAAAATCTAATTATAACTGTACGTCAGCGTCGGAGATCGCGCGTGCATAAGTTGCAGCGTTATACTGACTAGTTTCTACCTTCTTTTTAATAACCGATTCGCTTGTTATGTTTTTTATTCAGCTTCAATTGAAGACAGCATTTGTTAGAGCTTTTAGATTTTTTGGTTGGTTGGTAACAACTTTATTGATGGTCTGGCAGAACTTTCGCCGACTGGGCTTTAGGTCTCCCACGCTTAGATGACCAGAAATATTTTACCTGTTTCAGAGCCTGTCAACAGAACTACCTACAACTATACACTATAAGAAAAATAGATAACGAGTACGTGTTACTCTTCCCGGTGAGCACTGACTTGCCACAATGTAACTCTTTTCGGGTCCCACGACCCTCCAGCGAGATTATTATGACCTCCAATGAGAGTTAACCTGTCCCCTCAGAGTTGTATACGTGGAAAGTCTGGACTAACTAAAAAGTGTCAAATGACTCTCTCTTTTTAGAGTGCACGACAGTTGACAAATATAGTATTAGTAATGTAAATGGGAAAAAGCTCCCAGCCAACTCTGACGAAGATTTAAAAAAAACAAGAGCTCTTGCAAGATCGCACGAACTCCATATTAGCGCTAGCCCTTCATTCTTACGCCCAATATCTTTTTCATCCATGAGTAATACTTATTTATTCAAATGCACATCATTTAAATATTGCTTGAAGCGCCAAAATGTCAATTTAAAGTTGCAGGACACTTCAAGTAACTTTGAAATCACGCATTTATTTCTTGCTAAAATTATCTGGATTGTTTTTGCCGATTAGGAACATAAGCCCGCAAAGTAGGCGAAATGTGAAATGAGCAGGCGAATGTTAGTTGTTTCTGATTTGTGAGCATGGAAAGCGTTACGATGCACTTACTACTAGTAATTGATGCGACCCTCTCGTTTGGAAGATAGCCGCCTGTCGATGGTTAAAGCTAAGGTGAGTGCCGCATGAGAAAACATTGTTGCGTCAGCAGCATAGAGTTCCTTAATAGTACACTAGAAGGAAGGCTGGCGTTAGTGTCTATAAGAGCTGCAACGCATAGCGCTTCAACCAGCATTGGAATGATGGGCAGTATTTAATTTGCATAAGCTTCGTTGTATCAGTTCCATGTGGCTTTTGCCTTTTAAAACAGCTAATTAATAAGGTGTAAGTTAACCATATTGTAATAATTACGACGTGTAGAGACACCCACTGCAGCCGCACGTTTAAAAAAGACGCGATCACTCATAAATTGAGAATGATGCTGCTACAGTTTCAATGTTGTCTTTTCTGCGGCCGTCAAGATTTAGCAAGAACTTCTGGATGCAAAGTAGAAAATGCGAATACTTTCTCACATACAATACGCCTAGATTTGAGACAGGTTGAACTTTATTTTTGTTATTAAGGGTGTAAAGAAGTGAATGTGTAATACCAGTAACCGCCCTGTGCTCATCTGGTTTTTCGTATGCAATCGGATGTTCCACTATGCAGTTTTTAGCTCAAACCATACAGTTTTAGCGCTTGATAGTTGTTGTAATCGATCATGACAAAAACATCGTCTCCCTAGTATGATAAAGTACGTTATGCTGTGATGCGTAGTATTAAGGTTCGCAAAATGTGTAGCCGAATTATGAACTTACAGAAGTGATGTTTGAATTGCGGAAATCGTTCTCGCTGACATACGCCTCCTTGCTCTTTTCTTTCTTTATGTGATATGCAATGAAAGTAACGATCTTACCCAGGAGTGTCTTCACCTGTAACTTGGCACTGCGGTTATTGTGTGTTATAGTAAAGCCAATGCAGCAATGATTTGTTTCTCTCTTTCACACCAGCATATAAAAAGGTGGGCAGCTTGCACCAGTCGGGCAAAGCTCGACTAATAGCGGTCCTTGTGGCTGACCTAGCGTATTAGGAAGATCGTAATTAGCTTGGCCTTTGTTATGTAGGTGTTAATGAGGGAGATCGTAAAGATTATGAGTCTAATTCGCAAGGTATTAATTATGAAAGTAATAATGAACATGATACTCGTTAGTAAGCTATTAATGAACGAATTCCTAATGAACTGCACATTAATTAGCAAGCTTCTAATTACCATTAGCATAACTAGCATGATCTTTCTAGCAATGTTCTAATTGGCCAGGCTTTAAATAACGATGTCCTAAATAGCATGATGCCAATGCAAAGGCTTCATTAGGTGTGTCTTAATTACTTTGATCCTTGCATGGGTTGGCCTAATTGGCTGGATCTTAGCATACCTTGGCCTAATTTGCTTGACCTAGCATGAAGAATAAGAATATAAGAATAGCACGAAGAGAGTCAGAGCGTGCGCCGGTCGCTGCTGATTATTGTCTCTTGTCGACTCGGCACGCACAAGGAAAATACAAGCAGCTCGACTGTAAAAAATGCAACGTCATCTGGTACAAGTGCCGTCTGCTCCGCTGCTACGTCATACCTACGCGGCTGCTCCAACCAATCTGCACCGCAGCTGAGAGGCCGCAGAAAAACTGTAAACCAGCACGGTACCTCGCCTCCACCTTTAATTACGAATGGAAATGTGCAGTACCTCGTAAACTGTTCACGCGCATCGAACGGACCCCGTGTAGCAGCCACCGGCAGCCGCTTTGTCGCGAAATGAAGTTCACGAAGTTAAGTGAGAGTTCAGCAGTCCCACTTCACCAGCTTGACCCTTTTAGGCTGATCAATCGAAATCCGCTCGTCAGGTTCACAACCAGCCTTTCTTTTGTCCGAAACAAAAGCCAAAACACGACAATAAACAAAGCCACAAGTGCGATCGAAGACGCAACTACGAAGACTAAGGAAATTCATGTACTACCCATCATTCCCATCATGGCTTAACGATCGCAGCTACAGAGTCCCCTATAGTAAATATAGTAGAAAACTAAATGGTCAGCAGATGCCGACGCTTTTCTCCATACTATACTCACATGACGAAGCCTTCTTTGGTGCTGCAATTGGCGACTGCAGCCGTAATTCCATCAAATATCACCTTCAAAACAGGTGAGTATAAGCGCGCAATTGGGTGTGTATTTCACATTTCATGTATTTCGCAGTTTGTGTTTGTTTTAAAAAACAAAAACATCCAGATAAATTTCAGCACAAAATAAATGCTTCGCTCTTGCGTATATGAGGTCACCTACATTAAAATTAGCTTACTTACTGAAGCAGTAACTAAAAACTGACCAATTAAAATTATTTACCGATACATAACACTCAAAAATAGTGATTGAAGTACACACGACAAGCGCTAATATGCAATGGGCACGACTGTAGGGGCGAAGCACCTTAGCGTCTCGTCTTGTCGGCGTGTCGTGTCGTCGTCACGGTCCATCGTAAACAGGTATGCGCCACATGAATTGGGTAAATCCCACGAGTCGCTACGGTCCATACTATACAATATATAAATCAAAGGTTTGTCGTTACACCCTAAAACATTATGCTTACCTTAGCAGCGGTGTCAGAATTCCCGACGAAATTCACCAAGGCACTCAAATTTCTTATCTAAAACCAAAGACACGAACGGGTTTACCTACGGCACAGCCATCTATTTGAAACAACACTGGAAATTGTGTGCTAGTGGATCGGTGGCGAGTAAAACGTAAGGATTTCGCTCTGGGAAACGCCGGCGTACACTGCATGCTTCGCCCCTTCCCAAGTTTCACTTTTGTGAAGCTGAAACACTCTTGCCTACATGGCTTCTCCCCCCCCCCCCGTTTTTTTTAGTTTTTTTTTTGTAGAGCTATTGGTTATTTTTGTTATTTTGTCCAACGCAGCCTGGACACTGTGTTTATGCAGATCAACATCACCGAAACGATTCCCTTTCATTATTAGTAGTTCGCTTATAAATTGCTAGTAAAGCATAGTTCGGGACACATGCAGGAGGCGGCGCAATGAGCAATAGCTAGTTTTCTTGACTTTTCAGCAACGAACACGCCTGTCATCATCGACACCACCGACGCCATCCGTGTGCACTATTTCCCAAGTAGTTCGTCGGTGCTAAACAAACATGTTCGATAGAATCGTATGCAGCCTTTCTGTTTTCGTGTTTATTGCGTGCTTGGTGGATTCTGTCACTTCATGTAAGAAGCAAATGCCACGTAAGTAGTGATTTCTTTTTCTCTCTGAAATTATTACTAAAGGCTTCTCACATATCTCATACGCTGCCGATCCGCCACGGTGATTCAGTGATTGTGGTGCTCTTCTGCTGACCCTTAGCTCACGGTGTTCTTCCCGACCACGGCAGTTGCATTTCGCTAGAGGCCCGCGTACTGTGCGATGTCAGTTCACGTTAAAGGGCCCCTCACCAGGTTTGACAATTTTGAGCTAACGAGCGCAATGGATACACTGGGCGTTCACGATCACGTCTGCCAAAATTTGCAAACGCTACGCGCCGCGGAAATGGTTCATATTTCAAGGTGACGCTGCTTGCCCTTCCTCTCGCGGGCGCGCGCTTTAGAGAATGAGGGGATGACGTACATGAGAAAGTGGCCCTACGTAGATGGTAGTGCTGTGACGTCGCTCCTCTACGTAGACGACTGTGCTCTGACGTCGCCAACAGTAGCACGTGACACTGCGATAATTATTTGACGCGACATGTGTAGTTTGTGTAATTGTTGCTTGAATAGATTAATAAACTTGAGAGAAATAATGAGACACACAAAGAGAATGTGTGCGTCTTTTTCATGTTTTTTTTGTGAATTGTAGCGAGATGCGGGGCTAATGTGCCTCCCTTTCCCATGCGTTCGTGTCACCGCGGTTAGCGCATCGAGCAGACGCCAGCCCTGGAAACGTAAGTAATGTTCTGGCGCGTTCGAGCACTCATTATGCTCATTTATTCTACGGCGTCCAAGTAAACGTTAATGCGGCACTGGCTCATGATACCACCACTCTCGTGCCCGTACAAGTGTCTCAACTTTCATGTCCGTCCCGCAGAAACAGGCAGTACACCACAGAGAACGCCGACAAAGCGCCCACGGCCGCTACATAAAAAAAAGGTAGCGGCCGTGCAACGCCGCTCGCGTGCTCGGGCTGGCTCGAGCACGTCATGCGCACGTGACCATGCATGCGCATGACGTGTTCATGCGTATGTGTCAAGTGAGAGGGCAGGGAAGGGATTTGGCTTGCGAAGGCTACACGGGGCGAGTAGCAAGGGTTTGAAACTCGCCTCCTCGCATCATGCTTTCGCGCCGCTACAAATTATTGTTTTCTCAGCTCGTAATGAACCGATTTGAAAAATTCTTGCGGCATACTGCTCTTCATTCGGCACACAACAAGTTCCATCGTCTAACTAAAATTTGCTATGTGGCCTGGTGAGGGGCCCTTTAAAGGGCACTAGCTGGCCTTAATTTTCCGAATCCCTGTACTACGTCGTGCCTCATAATCATATGGGGGTTTTGACACGTGAAATCCCAGATATTATTGCTAGCAATAATACCATCTGCTGCCTCCATAATCAACAGTAATTGTACCTGCCCCAAAGTTGCTGCGCCACTATCAAAAGTTCATGACAAAATCTGTGCCACGCATATATATATATATTTTTTTTATTTATTTATTTATTTATTTGAAAGTACCTTACATGGCCACGTGGGCATTGGGTAAGGGGGCGTAACAGAAATTGCATACACAAAAGGTATAAACCAATTTACATGAGGTAAACAAAACAGATATGCAAGAGCAAAGCATGTAAAACAAAGTAGTACAATAAAAATGCTATAAAAGGTCGATGATACAGGAACCGGGCACAAAAGGTAACATCAAAAGTGAAATACAAGTTACATAAAATAATTTTGTGCCCAATAAAATACATAGACAAATACATGTGATACAGCGGATACCATGGAATAAGGGGGTGGGGAGGGGGGACTACAACATGAAACCATCGCACATGTAACTACGTAATCAAATGAATGACCCCTGAAAACATTAATAATTCTCTATGATAAGTTGGGCAGAACATGGTTTGCTGGAGATATGCGCGTTAAGGGACTGCCGAAATTTCACTGAGTCAGCTTCCCCGACTGGAGTATTAGGTATGCTATTCCATAGTCGTATGGCACGCGGAAGAGCCGAATAATTGAATGCGTCAGTGTTACCGTAAAGTCGCGTGAAACTTAGAATATTTTGTATTCTACGAGATGTGTGAGGTGATGTATGCGAGCCTAAGATATGATGGTCGAACTGGTACACATATTCATGGAATAGCGACAACAGGGCAATATTGCGACGATCACTTAACAACTCGAGGGAAAGAGAGAGTTTTATTTGTGTCACACTTGAACGGTAGTTATAGTTTTGAGCAATGAAACGAGCGGCCCTGTTTTGGATTGATTCTAATGAGGTAATCAAATACTTTTGATGGGGAGACCAGATAGAAGAGGAAAACTCAAGTTGTGGGCGGATGAAAGTTGTGGGCGGATGATGTATGTATGTATGTATATATATATATATATATATATATGATATATATATATATATATATATATATATATATATATATATATATATCAGATAGAAGAGATTGTGATATATATTATATATATATATCTGGTCTCCCCTCGGCTATATATATATAGGTCTAAATTGCACTGTTATGCAGTCTGGCCCAGTGGTCCTCCAAACACCATCAGGCTTTCGAGGCCTTTCAAGTCATCTAAACTGCAGGGCTTGCAGTTTCTCTGTGCTAAATAATTTTACAGTTCACTTGTAACACAGATAGTTTTGTCTGACTATACGCAAGCCCCACAGCTACGGTGGCAACCATTCATATGATTGCCATTGTAGTACTTTATTCAATTCAACCACTCTCTTCATGTAGGTAAACTTCTCGTGATTTAGATACTCAAAAAAGTACAGATATCTTGTTGACAGTTTGCTACAAAATACACATGCCTTGAAGTCCTTTCTGTGAAGAATTCGAGTCGATTGATGGCAGTAATTCTCGATGGCTCGATTGTAGTTTAGTCATACATAATATGGTTGTGTAACTGCTGAAATAGGTCAACATTATAGATAAACTAAAAACATTGTTGACATTTAAAGCGACAAAGTGTGCGATCTATTCATTTTCAATCGTTAGCATTCGGACCACGTCTTTTTCGGGCAAAGACGCTGTTTGGAGACTTCATGCGAGAATGCAAACAGGAGATATTGGATGTGGCGAAATCTGTTCCTCCAAATAAGGCGCACCAGGTATGTACAACAATTTGCAACTACTGTTCGCTGAATGAAGAAAAATCTTGCCACTGCGTTTCAGGGGCTGAGCAGATGGCCCTGCTTCTGTAAAGCATGTAATAGATGGATTTACAGGGTTGACCATTTCTAAGGTGAAGTGGCAGCGACATGAACTTTTATTGAAAAGTCCTGAGGAAAATGTTTGAGGTGAGCCGGAGGCTCCCCAATTAAGTTGGTGGCTCCGCCCATGACAGAACCGGGTGATGGTGAATCTCAGCGACGTCATGGGCCTTCGAACAGCATGTAATTGATGTGTAAAATACGCAGTATCGTCGTTAGAATTCAGGCCGGCAAAACAACGTTTATTATACTTCACGAGGAAAATTTGTCATTTTATCGCGCGTAATCGTAGTGTCGACACACACAATAGTAATTTTCCAGTTATCTATTAGACATTAGCTTCTATGACGACTTGCATACAATTGTCGTGCAGTGTTGCCAACTGTAGAGTAATTACCCTATTGTAGGGTATTTTCGAAATTTTTCTAGCAGCGTTGGGTAGTAGGGCGGTAATACGATTTTCTTATGAAACTTGAGGTAAATCCTTTTTTTTCGCTCATCATCAATCAGTGAAACATGTAGGCGATGGACACGACATCTCCGAGGGTGACATTCCTAAATATATCCGAAATCCAAATCCTTCTTTGAATAAAATTGGATATGTTTCCATTCACACGTCACCAGCATAGGGCAGAGACGAAAGGTAATACGCATAGGCGTGCGCAAGGAGACAGGGGAGACAGTACGCCCCTCCTAGTCACCTAAAAGTGGGGGGGGGGGCGCAAAATCTGCCCCATACATTGACATTATAGGGAGACGCTGCGACGAACCTTCGCCCCCCCCCCCCTGATGAGGATCCTGCGCACGCCTGTGATAATACGTCACACATCCCTTCAGCGCTGGTATTGTTGATTTCTGCATGTATCGTTTTTAAATGCGAAGCATTTCTTTGCAAAGCTCAAGAATTCGGCCGTTTCTATCTATCTATCTATCTATCTATCTATCTATCTATCTATTCGCCTAGGTCTGGGCGCTCTCGTAGTCGTCTCCATAATTTATAATATATCAAAATTGGCATAGCAGGAGACCAGCGTACAAAGACCACGATTCACTTATCATGACATGAATAACGCAAAACGCCTGTCGCGAACGTTATTAAATCCTTTCGCTCAGTCACCTGTGGCACATATGCGCACACCACAGTTCATCTATTGCGGGTATGTGCCACAGGAGATTTGCAGTTTGAAACTCAAATGTCAAATTGCATTTCATATCTGTGCTCTGCGGATTTGTCATGTCAAGTGAAAAATTGGCCGCGTATCTGCGTGCTTCGCTGCAAATGTCGTCTAAAGACGACAGAAGAGGCGCTGCGTGAGATATGGACGCCATCTGGCAATATGTCGGGAAACATGAGTGCTCTGTTGCGGGCTTGTAGTCCCGGCGCAGCAGCAGACGAAGACCACCGGTGACCAACGCGACCGGCGGGGACGCTAGCCAGGCCGAACACGCGTTTTGGCGCAAAGCGCTGAAGCAGAAGAAACGTCCGCACTCAACGAGTACTCTCCACACACTCTTTTATTTACATGTCGCCTGGGTAAAAGAGGAATGCCAGAGCGGCGCCCCATGGCATTCGTACAGTGCAATACAGAACCGAAACCGAAACACAACAATGAGCTCGTGCAGAGGGCACGGAGGAAGGCAAGTTTCAGCGCAGTCGCATGTTCAGCGCAGCTTAAGAAACTAGGCTTTTTATAATTACGTATGTATGCATTTTCTATTAAAGGAACACACCACCTAATACTTACCTATTGATGTTGCGCCTCAGATATGCGTAATGTTTGCTTTTTGATCGACAGTGTACACAAGTATGAACCTAGTCAGCCGTTCAAGATGGCTGGCCCTTGGGCAAGCGGTTCAACTTTGGCCGAGTGGCTGAATCGTGTGACGTGCCGACAGACAGAAAGACAGACCAAAATTTCTCCGTTTAAGTATCCCAAGAAAGACTATCGTCTTTAAAAGGGGTAGGAGCCTCGTCAAGCTGCTAACATACCAGCTTTTTGCTCTTATCCTTGCGTTTTTTTTCGCAATTCTCTGAAGAATGTGTTCAATAAAACTGAACTGATCTGAACAGTCTCAATCAACACATTAACGGCGAACATACACATTGAAATGTCAGGCAGGTTGCTGAAGACAGCTGAAGACCGAAGACCCCTGGAAGACGCTGGACTGCCATGCACTCGTCCACGTGGTGCGCCAGAATGACGCATTGTTCTCTTTCATTTATTATGAGGCTGGGAGATGGAATCATGCTGACCGTTTATGAGGTCAGGTTGATTGACAGCCGCTTTGTGACACGCAAGGAAGCCGCCGCAAAGTGCTCTGGTGGCATACGGCTATGCTACACCAATGCGGACATCGGCCGCTATAACGCACGTTACCTCGACGCCTCGCGCAACGTGTTATGTCATCCCGCATGCGATAACATACCTGGCTATGAGAACGAGCAGGTACACAGGGATGCCCTGACCCAGGTGGCCAACATGAACGCAAGCGACATGATTAGCCTGCCGGCCTCAATTTACCTGAGCATCGGAAAGCCGTACATAATCACGGCCAGCATCAATTAAGCGACGGCCGTGTTAATGAAAACATGGGCACCTTGTGGTGCATTAAGCGTAATGAAACGGCAACGTCGTGCGACTGTGGCTTGAATTTCCAACGTCCACGGTAGACATTGTCGTCTCAGCCACGACATATTCAGGTTTGCGTATATCCTATTTCGCCTTGTTTGCCCTTAGTCGCAATAGCGTTTCTATCGCGTTGTTAATATTACGACAATTATTATTTTACTATTATTCTTAACTTGTCAACCACAAATTCTCTTTTTTTAAACCAAGAACTCGCGGTATTCGAGGCGTACTACATACTTTACAATCGTTGTATTTGTAGTTATTTATATTTGCAACATTGGTTGGCCCCTCCAAGTAGATACGCCTATGCAAACGGTGTAAGCGCGAATCTTCTTTGATCAAATGTGGGTGATTATAACGTTCAAATACTCCGCAATGTTCCTTTTCTGCGTCACGCACACAGTATCTGCTCGTTAAGCGTTTCAAAACAAATGGGGCGAAAATATCCATTGCGTATTGACGACTTATACGCGGCTACGAAAAAAATTAAGAGAATACACAATGTTCAATAACACCCACCTAGATAAGCTCAGGCCACCGCATGCGTCCATGAACGTCACGCACAAGAGAGGGCCTGAAAGTCAGCTTCACCCCACGAG